>NC_136877.1:23952571-23968515 GCF_949152265.1 Phoxinus phoxinus
ACGCGCGACTCCTTCACAACTGAAATCTGATGAACGCATCTCGGGTTCCTCAAGACGTGCCCTTCACAAACACCGAGCATCATGCACCGACATAACAACACGATAGAGTCTCAGGAGGTCAGAGAGGTGAAAGTGGCAGAATTGTGCAAATGAGCCACATTGACAGCACTCTTGACTGAAGTAACCCTCTCCCTCCCTCTCTCTCTCTCTCTCTCTCTCTCTCCTTCCCTCCCACCATCAGTGACAGAAGGTGCGCCTCTCCCTCTTTAAAGGCTATGCCTCTGTCGAGCTGAGGGAACAGGAATGGTGCCATAAGTTTCCGCCTGGCACTCACCCATCTTTGTTTGCTCCTCTCGAGTTGCTTTCAGGCTTCAAAGAGCAGCAAATTAAAAAAACGAGGGGGGAAAAAAAAGAACGAAAGAAAAGAAAATTAAGATAAATAAATTAATAAATACGCAGTGAAAAGAAAGTGAAACCCGTGCTGATGAGGAGGCAGTGAGGTCTCACTAACTTTATTATTCTGCAAGGTGATCACAGCATGCAGGGGATAGGAGAGGGACTGCCGTGACCACTGCTGGCCTGACGCATGAGAGGAGACGTTCTGCCATCATATGAAGCCTTGGTGAGCTTGCGAGAGCCCTGAGGGTGGGCATCTTATTACAAGCCCCACTTCAGTAAGGCTGGCTGCTCTTAACCATTGTAAATATTCATTGGACGCCCACTTTTTTTTGTTGTTGTAAAATGGGCAACTTTATCATTAGTGCAGCCTGGGTGGATGCTGTCTGTTCAGGGCTACTGTGTTAAACTGTGAGAATGAGGACAGTACGAATACGAAATGATACGGATTTTTTTAAAAGGGACAGTTGATCCAACAATTGAAATACTGTCATCATTTACTCATTCTTATGTTAAAAGATGATATTTAAAAAAAGTCCAATTTGTTTGGACCCAACGGACTTTTCAAAAATATGGATATTTTTTTGTTAAAGAGAGAGTAATGACAATGATATATATATACTGTACTGCGGTCAAGGAAATACCCTCTTTTTACTCTTATATGCACTTGTCCAGTGTCTTTGAAAATGAAATAAAAAGATTTATCATGTCAACTTTGATAAAACCAACTTTTAACAAGAAAGAAAGAAAGAGACTGTTGTGGAGCTAATCAGCCTTTCGTGCATTACTTAAGCACGGCGCTGTACCTTTAAAAGTCTTTCAGGGTAGAAAAAAACCCTCCTCGCCTGACATTGATTTCCTATTCATTTTTCCACCCGACCAAATCAACAACAAGTACACCAGGCAATCATAAAGCTGACTTACACATCCCTTTACAGCACCTTCTAAATCCATTAGCATCCCTCTAAAGCCATGCGCTTTGAAAAGCCATTCCTCTATTCCGCTTTCATTAATGAGAATTAAAACAATACTGATGTACTTGACGATATTAGGGAAATTACCATATGGATGGTCTGATCAATAACAACATTACCAAACTAGGCATCCACAAAGACTGACACTATAATGTGAAGATGATGAATTACACGCAGGACAACATTAACGGTTCTTCCCATCTTCACGTATCACTTTAACCAAAAACCTGCATCTTGACAGGAACTGTAAAACGTGGCTTTTTCGCCTCAGCCACATGGACTATAAATTGCGCGGTCAAGGACATCCCCGCTTTTACTCTTATATGCACTTGTCCAGTGTCTTGGAAAATGAAATAAAAAGATTTATCATGCCGCCCTAAACACAGGAGAGTCTCATGACTGAGCAACTCCATCAGAATACATTTCAGGATGCTGAGAGCTGGGCAGAGAAGCTTTAAAACTGTCCCTCCCCCTCAAGGTTACATCATCCATCAAAAATAGCATTGGATATCTTTTATTTAACCCACATTAATCTGAGTGAGATGTCTGAATGAAGTCTGAAAGAGTAATTTTAGAAGAAAAAAAATATCTACAAACATCCAGGCAGGATGAGAGATGTTGGAACACAGAGTCTGTGTAGCAAAACTGATATTAACAGGGTCAATGACGTGATTTTTTTTTTCATCACTTGAATAAACATCTATAGTAATTTTTATAATTTCTGAGTTCAAGCTCAATTTAGTATTTTTGGGGGCATACATTCAAAATGTCAGGTTGATACAACTGTCCTGATATCAATCATAATGAAGAATTCTTTTTTATTGCCAATATTTAAATGAAAAATAAAATAAAAATAAAGAAAACCTTTTGTCAGTCAAACCAAGACATATTCAGAAAAAAAGAAGAAGAAAATTAAATCAAAGTGGACTTAAATCAAAGACCCTCATGGCTGTGTATCAAGGTCAAAAAGTGTCTTTAAACAATAAGCTGACATTTATATGACAAGATAAGTTTAGTTGAAGTTTTAAAATGTCACATGATGTGATTTCACAAAATGATCATGTATAAAATAATATTTTAAAAATACTTTTGACTTTGAAACATTCGCAGATTAAACTAAGACTTTAACATACTGTGTTAACATGACCGACAAACATCCACACAATCCACACATTATGTAGCCTATGGCTTATTTTTATTTACGCCATTCTCTTCTCTTCTCTTCGTCATCCTTTCACTGTCAACTCTTTCTACAACTCCAATCCTTCCAGTTGACAGTGCGTCACCCCTCACACATGTCAGTGAGAAAGCCTGCTCCCATCTCCTCCACAGACCAAATGTTCATTTGTTATGAAGGTCATTGACAGAGAGCAAAAATCACCATTGAGGAGCTAACAATTTTTTCCAATTCAGAACACTGTTGCACTGATGACTCAAATATTAATAGACTTCCCCCTCTTACAATATATGACTAAAGCTATTCTGCCGATTGCACGGGCCACAGAAAAATGGAGCCTTATGTCTTTATTTCACTGTCTGTTTTATCTGAGGAGAGATATCTGACATTTGGAGCAAATTAATGTGAACCTAAGCCCGACGAAAATGACGAATATCTATGACAGGATATTGAAAATTAAATCACAATGTTACAGAGAGAAGGGCTTCAGATGCCTTGCTGCCCTATTCTTGAGTTTTTTTCTTCCTTTCTTTCATTCTCCTTTTTTTCCCGATCCACACTCACATCTTTAAAAGACTGTGTTTGTACAATACCACCAACACGCTGTCACTTAAGCACGACCCTAGATTCCATTACAAGGATTCGATGTTTACAACTAAACAATAACAGTTTATTTCAAAACTCATTTACTGGCAAGCTCGCTGTTGCCAGGGCATTCAGACATACGTGTCTGTATTTGTCTGAGCTCACAATCATTTAGGCTTATGCTATTTTAGTCCAGCTACAAGCATTTGCTTTTCTTTCTTTCTTTTTTTTTTAAAGATCCGTGTTTCTGCAATGAAGCATAGACTTTGGAATCCTTTATCTACAGAGGCTCAAAATCTCAAGACTAATTACAAATTAATCTGAATCTGTACATCTGAAATAAGAGGGCAATAACTCAGCGTAATAAGATCTATCTTTTATATATTTATAAATAGCTTCACATAGCTTGGTCCGAAGAGCGAGAAGCATGACATAATTGCTTGTCTTCTACACCCATATGGGGATATTGGGGCTAGAGATTGTGAATATTAATAATTGATCATTAGCTTGATATGTGTGAGTGAGCTCAAGTTTGGCTTTCAGAGTTGACTAGCTCCATTAGGACTTGCTCCTGGGGCCGCAACGACTCCACTAGAAGGTCACGAAAGTCACTGCGGCATCTCTGGTCTGCTACCGCTATTAGCGTGAAAGTGTTTTAAGCGCTAACTACAGGGTTAACCTTTCCATAAATCATTGTACATCAGGTTGACATAAAACCTCAAAGACATGTCTTCGCATAAAGACTATCCGATGCAAAAACAAAACGCACTCTTGACCTGAAAATACCCCCCACTGCATCTTCTGCCGCGGTCTGGCGTGCTCCCCCAGCAGGGGAACCTCTAGGCACCTTGACTTTTGTTAACTGCTTGTGGCACGAGCTGAGGAAATGGGTCATTAAATGAAACGAGCCAGGGCCAACCTCCCAGACTCCCAGAACTGTTTCCAATCAGATTGCTTCCTTTAACAGGAGCCAGAATCTCACACAGCATTAACGTCATTAGAGCAACCCCATCCACTGCCCCCCCCTTCTCCGGCCCCCCTTCCGAAGGCACTAACATGTATCTCCCCGCTTTGGTAAAGGGCAGACACCTTGTTGTTGGGGCAAATGCTTCAAATGCTTCAAATGCTATCCGCAGCTCACAGGCACTGCAGGATGTCAGACACTCGATTGACATCCCCTCATCTCTCTCTTTCTCTCTCTCACTCCCACCCATTCACAAGCAGGTCTTCGCAAACAAATCTTAGACACACTGAATGCATTCGTGCCAAAGCTTTTCTGATGAGGCCCTATATTTATACACCTCAAAATAGAATTAGCCAGAGCTGCCAATCAAAGTTTAAAATATGTAACTGAGAAACACATTATTTACAGCGCCTGAACTCGCCGCGCACTTGTTGCCTCCCCGTCTGTGTATTTCGCTTCTCCCCTTCATTCCGGGAAACAAGATAAATGAGCGACGCGCATCTCCCGCACCTGTCCCAGCATCCTGCTCCTCTCCAGGGTGATAAGGGATTTCATTAATGGCAGAGCATTTGGTCTGAAGGAAACATAATTGCTCGGCTGCTGCCGTCGCTGCCTCTGATGACGCCCTTATTTCCCATCATCCTTTGCTCTTGACTGTTAAGTGATCATCATATCAACAGAGAAGTGGGTGCAAGGTTGAGATATCGACACTCTGTGGTCATGTTGAAAAGCAAACACGGGCGTGGTGCTGAGAGAGAGAGAGAGAGAGAGAGAGAGAGAGTGCTGAAAAGGGAGTAAGGGGAGGGGGGGGGGGGGGGGTGGACGGATGAAGTGTGGTAACGGAATGACAGTGGATGTGAGCGATAAGATCAATCGGGAAAGATCACAGCATTCGGTAATGATTTAAGCGCCCAGACCGCTCCCTCTAATAGTCCTTGATGGATAACTGTATGAGAGATACATAATTTTTTGACTTGCCATTTACACAGCATTGCACCTGAAAGCCGGGTGGAATAATAGACAGTTTAAAATGTCAGGGAACTAACTAAGAAAGAGAGACGGATCGGCCGGCGGAATCTTAATTAGGAAACCCGGCTAATGGCCCTGGCAGCTCGAGGGAGGGACGAAGAGGTGGGGGTGTGGGGGGTGCAGAGGAAGTGCTGCTCTGAAACAGACAACACTTCCCAGCAATGCTTTGGTTCAATCAGCCAAGGCCTCTCCTTCTCGTTTGTAGTCCTTCGTTTCTGCCGTCGTTTCTCGCCTCGATAGGCTGACCAGTCACATTGCAAATATATATCTAGTCGCGAAGCCCATCAAGAATATGCTCTGTCTGGAAAGGCATGTATAGGATTTACCTATCTGTCCCAGAGCAGACCTGCGTGTTGAGCTGAAGCCAGCAGCACATGATTGTGTTAATTAATCTGCCATTGTAAGCAGGGGGAACAGCTGCAGAGGCTCTCGTGGCTGCGTTGTCAAAGCAAAACAATGCCCTGTTAAGCTTCCCCCACTGAATCTTCCCATTACAAAAGCGGCTCCAACACAGGGGCTAAATTCATAAAACCCACAGATCAATTTTTACCAGCACTAATGTCTGACCTTTAAAGGGAAAAGGGTTTTAACATGCTTAATTTCGGCTTGAAATATGGTCAGATATGTGATACCTAGGATTTGGGCCAATTCCCTGGGCTTTGAAAACAAACAGATTGAGAGAAAGGGGTGAGCAGAAAAAGAGGGGTTGAGAGAGAGAGTGAGAGAGGAAGATGGGAGCTAAAGAGGTCTGATCTCTTAAACAGGGACAAACAGAAGAGCACCAGGATTCACCAGCTGAGCGCTGGTATTTTAAAACAATACGTCTAACATGATTAGGAGGCAGCCATCGATCTCTGTTATGTGGATTTAATTTACAAGTGAGGGGGAAGGGGTGGGTGGAGGGTGAGGAAGGGCTGTGTTTGCACACAAATTCCATGACAGAACCGGATGTATCCCTAAAAGGAGAACGTGCAGTGTGGGTGGAGATCAGGAGAGGTGATGCTACTGAAAAAGGTGGTCGGAAAACTCAGGTCAAATATTGCATCAATGCTGCCCATATAGCAGTCAGCCTTCATGGTAATAAGAGGACTATGTTTGTGGATGGTTTAAACACTTTTTTGCTTGAAAGGAATATTTCACCCAAAAATTTAACATTTGTTATCATTTACTCACCCTTATGCCATTCCAAACCTGTATGACTTTAATAAAAAAAAAATTGTCAGTTCATGTTAACAATTTTTTTTCACAACATTATTAAAACATAACATTAAAAGTTATTCATGGAATCATAGATGCCAATAAAGAACCTTTATGTTTGTGAGTGTTCCACAGAAGACAGTAAGTCATACCGGTTTGCAACGACACGAGAAAATTATGACGATTGCATTTTTTGTGTGAACTGTCTCTTTAATAAATAATTAAACAAAATATATAAATAATAATAATAAGCTGAAAAAATACTAGAGAAAAATACATACAACACAGGCTATCAAAAAACATAACAGTTGAGTGTGCAGTTGTGTTAAATGTCAACTTAAACACTGTGTTATGCACAAATGTGAAACATTATACATTTTGTTTAGTCTACAGAAGTAGAAAGGGCAAAGCAGTGTTTTTTTTTTTGTACATTTGTGTAAAATGTTTGGAGTAAATATGATATACTATATCAAATTAAACAAGAGTGTATCTTCTGATTTAGATGATACCAGTCCAGTCATTTTACTTGCATTAACCTGATCACAAACCAAACTGTAAACCCAGAAGTGAAATTGAATGCTCATCCAACCATTTAGTCTTCACTACTCGTGTAAGGGAAACAAGTCTAAGTGCTGTAAAAGAGCTGTGCAGTCATTAACATACCTTTTTTTTTTCTTAACTCATCATAAGGGGATAATTTCATGAAAGGTTGTGCTAGGGTCAGATAAACAGAATGAGATACATGAGGGAAAAAAAGTACACCGAGAGCGAGAGACATTGCATATGTGTGTATGGCGGGAGGAACGAGGACTCTGTGGGCTATTTCTGTCAGGGACACTGAAGGGGTTAGACAAACAAAGTGTTCGAGGGGAAGATTGTGGCGAGATTCTCTGGAAGCTCTGTAGGGGGGAAAGATGGCACTCTACTGCTTTCTGGTTTCCAAAGAGATGGGAATACGACGCAAAAAAACTCATGGTGCTCCCTGGACCTCAACCCACTCTGCTGTGGGAGACCGTCTGTTTCTGCTAAGCTCCTCCAAAAAGCCCACCAAGAGTGTCCTGCTTTTAAAGGGATAAGTCTGATGGTGATGGTATCAGTTTAGCCAACATGCCCTGAAGGTTTTAGTCAGAGGATGTGGCATGGCGAGAGGGTGAACCTGTTCGAAAAGCAGACACATTGAAGGTTTAAGAGAGAATATGGCCATAAAGCTGATATAGATGTGACTGTACCGTTAGATCTCTTGCAACCATCAGCATAACGGGATTCATTACGATTTAATTTCATATTTCCATATTGCTTCATTTGAAACTGCAATTAAATGAAATATTAAAAAAGATCCATTGAAACGGAGCAGACAAATATTCAAAGTTAGATAACGGCTGTTTGATGTTGCTCCAGTGAATTCTTAACTTAACACTGATATTTGTCTCGCCGTGTAAGTGAGAAACAATACTAGTGAGCAGTGGCTGATAAATGAAAGCAGAATGTGCGGCAGCTCTTGCGAGTGTGTGAGCTTGGCAGAGACACACTAAAGGGAAATTTTTCTGAAGGCTTGCAGATGGAGAACGGTGACATGGTGTGAACACGCGTCTCCAAAGTGTCGCTCGCTCACGCATCTCACCTGTCCGCCACGCTGCATCACAGAGAGCCATCAGATGTTCAACTTACCGCTACAGTAAGCATGAGATAAGAAAAGCCTGTCTGCTAGTGCTAACGGCACGCCGTGCTTTTCAACACCGTTAGCTACGTTTAGGCAACGTTGGGCAACCTTTCGACGATGATTCATTATCATGTCTCGTGCAAAGTGGATTGCTTCAAATGCAATTGCGCAGAGGAATGGGTTTTTCACAATGCTAGCTGTCAGAATTAGTTGGAATCAGGATGCGTCGACTTAAGATTCCTGCCTACATCCATTTAGTTGTCGATGGTGCTGGTGTCTTACTGTGCTGAGCCTTGCAGGGTGTAAAAATAAACTTTATGGAAATAGACATGCATTGACATAGTGCCATGTTCAGACTGCGAGCAGCTTGTGTCTCATGAACATAATCCAGAAATGTCCTCCAAACTTTTCCTCCTTCTAAAGTTCAAGTTGCTCCTCTTCATCCCCTCTTCCTCTTGTTTTGCACTACAATAGACTAAACTGGTCTTCCCGAAACTCGCAAGATACCCATGAAATGTGATGATCAGAGAGGGAGAGATGAAGACAAAACCAGAGAAAACCAGATTTGACATTCTTTCCCGAATCCCCATCTCTATGTCTTACAGGAAATACCTGTTTCTGGCAGAGGAAGTGCTTCAGTGGCGAGATTACACCTCACCTGCACCCTGAGCCAGGAGAGGTGGCATTTGGGCGATCCGTCCCCAGTGAGGGGCTCGCAGGGGCTCAGCCACGGTTTAGCCACGCTGAGGGAGAACCAGCGCTAAACCTGTGTCCTGAGGGGAACGCAGGCGCAACTTTTCACGCACGAGGCCTGCGCGGTGTCGAATGAATCTCTAAGCCTGCGGTACTAAATCACGAGCTGATATTGTTTTTCTTATTTTGTTATCTGTAATATGTCAAATCTGTCACAATGCCCAGAGTCTGTTCACAACATCACATCTTTTCCATAACGTCTCGAGTGAGAATCCCCCGGGAAAAGTTTGCTGAATCGTAAAAAGGATATTATGCGCTTTGGAGAGAATGAAGGGACATGTGATGGAAGCCAAATGCAGACGGATACGAGCACCTTTAGCAATACAACAACATAAAGAAAACTTGTTTAAAGGGATAGTTCACCTAAAAAAATGAAAATACAGTCATCATTTACTCACCCCCATGTCGTTCCAAACCTGTATGACTTTCTTTCTTCTGTGGAACAAAGAAGAACCAAATCCAAAAAGAACAATGAAACCCATTGATTTTTATTGTTTGAAAAAAATATTTTTTTCAAAATATAAGGGTGAGTAAATGATGACAGAATATTATTTTTTTCAGTGAACTATCCCTGAAAAAAAAAACATTTTGCACCATTACTGAATTGAACGGTTCTCATTCTTACAGTTTATCAGTTTGAAAATCTGATTAGAAAGAAAATAAAACAGAAAAGATAAAGAAGGAAAACCAAGTTCACAAATATAGGGGTGTAACGATACCCTCATGTCACGATTCGATACATATCATGATACTGAACTCATTATACGATATTATTGCGATACTACAAGACATATGATAAAAGGTTAACAAAAATGTACTGTTGACTAAAATGCTAAATTTTATATTAAATTGTGGATGTAAATGAATAGGCTTGGACTTGGTGCTGGAAACCCAATGCACAATGAACTACACACAATAAATATTGTCACTATCCATGATATTGTTGCATTTTTGTATTGCAATATATTGTTACACCCCAAATAAAATATGATGAAATGAAAAAAATCCAGTGACCTTGGTTAAAAAATACGGAGTCTAAATGATCTTGAAAGTGTGAGGTTAATGATGCCCATGTGTTCCCTTATGTTTGGTAGAGAGCAGGGAAATCACAGATGTAAGGTTTTGCACTGTTCTTTAGTTCCTCTACCGTGAATTAAGAGTGTTTGCTAGTTTGTAAACAAACTGTGCTAACAGCTCTTTTCACATGAAAGTTAAACTCAAATAACATATGTTCTTAACAAAAACAATAGGTGTTAACCATCTAAATTGCAATTGGGGTAGATCTTACACAAACAAACACCAAGCTTTGTTTCCAAGACAACTACAACAATGCTCGATGCTGCCACTTCTTAAAGCGCCGTTGCCGAGACTGTGGGAGTCTGCGAGCAAATGCCTTCCTTTGTGGCAGGCTGCATTCGGTCAAACCCAAAAAAAATAAAACATAAAAAAATAAATACGCATGTACTGATGGCTAATCAAACTATTTCCCTATGTAGTATGAACAATTGAACTTTCACTTTGCCTAGTGTTATTTTCTTCTCCTTTTTTTAATCTCTCTAGTTCTCTCTCTCTTTCTTGTTGTATTCCCGAGCAGCAAAATGAATTCAACTCCAAACCTAATTAATCCACAAAGGTTTCATGTCTTAATCCCCAAAGTCAAGGGGGTTATTGTCCTCACAAATGAGGTCAATGTTTCTCCCAGTGGAAATACAGGAACAGCAGTGAGACTGATAGAGACAGAGGGAAAGAGAATAAGAGTGAGGAAGCGAGAGAATTCTCTCGGAAACTTACAGTAGGAGTTCGGAAGAGGGTGACGAGGGCTATGCAAATAGGGTTAGAGGTGCTGGATTTTATGTGTAATAATCTCGGTTTGGTCTGGAAACTGCTCAAGAAGAAGGCTAATTCTTAAAATTCTTTAAAAAAAAATTTATTTTAGACCAAAACGTTTTGAACAAATCGTTGTTTCCATATGCCGTTTCAAACAGATACCACCTTGAATGTTGTGATTACAAAATTAGCATTAGCAACTTAGATCAATTAGAAATTTGAACTTTAGCCTCTAATGGAAATGCTTAGAGACGGACATGCAAAACACCAAAATGAAGAGTGCACGACCTCCTCTTTTAACGGAAACATGAAGACCAGTGAGGACCCAAAACATCTGTTATCTGATGCTACATATGATACAGTAAAGAAAGAGGCTAAGAATAAAAAGACAAAAACTGAAGCATAACGTAAAGGCACAGTTTTAAATTGGCGGGGAAAAAAGAAAAAGGACCACCACACGCAGAACAAAGAGCTGCTTCTTCTACCCACACTGGTTGCAGTGAAGAGGGGGCTCTGTATGAACCCAACATACAACACAGGCTCATTAGCAGGAGCTCCGCTGTTTATGATTACCCATAATTACCAGCACTCGAACGAGACCTAAGAAAAAAAAAAAGGAAGGAAGAGAGAAAAAAAATAAAAAAACGAAAGAGAGAAAAACAATGTGACTGTAGCCTTGTTACAGGCATTTTCATTTCAAAGTTCTTTTAAGCTGAAGAAATGAAAGCGGTTTACATTGTCATCCCTACCGCTGTGCTTGACACTTTAGTTTAAACTGACAGTGGGAATTAAAATCTGTAAATGGCTTTTATTTTTGATGCACAATGTATGAATCAGCTGTCAAACTCAGTGTTTGTTGATTTTTATCGGGAGGGTTATTACATTTTGAGAATGTGACAATTAAAAAGCCCTCGATCATTCCATAACTTTGCCTCAGGGTGCTAATCTACAGAGTAGGAGTAGGGAGAGAAGGAGGCACATATGCTGGAGTGTAAAAACTGATTCCCAATCAATCGGCAAAAACCAAGCAGGCCTTTAAAAACAAACATTGGTCATGCGTATTAGATTGGAAATGAAAACGAAAGAGTTTGATCGTACATGTGTTGGAATGCAGCTGCCATGAGAGTAGAGTCATGGCTGAAGGTGGTTATGATGATGGGTCTCAGGGTTAACCTCAGGCCGCTGGAGCGCTGCAGGATTGGACATAAATGGATAATGGCACGGGATACAACAGATCAAGATGCTTGTGCGCTAAATTGAGTGTGTTTTCACAGACAGGTCAAAGCGCTGGTAGCTGCTGCCGCCACTGCTGTTCTGATATCTGTTTCTCCTCTCCGATTGCAGAGGATATACAGAGGAGAAAAAAGATTTAAAGGGGAAAAAAGGCACAATTGTTTATTGATTTTATAATAGGCTTAATGACAGAGAAATAAAGAGGAGGTCAGTAAGAGAGCTCAAATGTGAGGAAATGACACGACAAACACCAGCCTACCGGAGCTGACAACAGTTCTGTTCAAAACATTCTTTCCCTTTCCCTTCCTCATTTATTCTCTTTCTTTTTCTAGTTTATTCTTTCTCATTTCCTCCTCATAGTTTCCCTTTCCTTCCTTCCTTCCTTCCTTCCTTCCTTCCTTCCTTCCTTCCTTCCTTCCTTCCTTCCTTCCTTCCTTCCTTCCTTCCTTCCTTCCTTCCTTCCTTCCTTCCTTCCTTCCTTCCTTCCTCTTCCTTCCTTCCTTGTTGATTTTTCATTCTCATTTATTCTTTTCCATCATATTTCTTCCTTCCTTTCTTCCTTCCTTCCTTCCTCATTATTTTAATTTTGTCCTCATTCATTTCATTCATTCCTTCCTCATTTATGTGTCATTTTCTTCCTTCCTTTTCCTTTTACATTTTAATTCATTCTTCGTTCTTTTCCCCTTTCATTTTGTCCTTCCTTCCTTCCTTCCTTCCTTCCTTCCTTCCTTCCTTCCTTCCTTCCTTCCTTCCTTCCTTCCTTCCTTCCTTCCTTGTTGATTTTTCATTCTCATTTATTCTTTTCCATCATATTTCTTCCTTTCTTCCTTCCTTCCTTCCTCATTATTTTCATTTTGTCCTCATTCATTTCATTCATTCCTTCCTCATTTATGTGTCATTTTCTTCCTTCCTTTTCCTTTTACATTTTAATTCATTCTTCGTTCTTTTCCCCTTTCATTTTGTCCTTCCTTCCTTCCTTCCTTCCTTCCTTCCTTCCTTCCTTCCTTCCTTCCTTCCTTCCTTCCTTCCTTCCTTCCTTCCTTCCTTCCTTCCTTCCTTCCTTCTTTTACTTTGTTTTTATTTCTTGGTTCTTCACTTTTTCCTTCCATCCTCACTTTCTTTTTCTCATTCATTCATTTTCTTTATTTACTTATTTCCTTTTTTCTTTCCTACTTTGTCTATTTCTTGCTTTCTTGTTGTTTCCTTCATTCCTTCCCTCACAGTTATGTTCATCACTCTAGCACTCTTTTAACAGGTTTAGGAATGATCCCTATAGACACATAAGGCACTTTAAGAACAATATCATATGTCTGGGCTGTTTGCACAGCGAGACATAAAAAGAAACCTGATCGTATTTTCCAGTGTGTGAGCTATAATTTTACAGTTTGTAGCTGTATGTATCAGAGTGTCAAAACATTAAATGTGAGTTTGAGTTGTTCTGTGTGGCAAAAGTCAAGGCAACAGCAGGTAAACAAAGATAATATCTAAACTCTATATCAATAAGTCAACTACACCTCAATCACAAGTGATTGTGTAAAACGGGAAGGATTCTAAAGACAGGGTCATTTCATGAACTCAAGTGCCCTGTAATGTTAGGGCACAACAAAGCCCTGATCAGATTCTCCTATGATGGAGGAGCAGCATGATGCTGTGTGTGTGTATGAGTGTGTATATATAAGTGTGTGTGTGTTAGAGCGTAGATCAGTGTGTATGCGTATGGCCTGATATATGGATGATAACACTAATTAGCTCATTTTGTTTGGGGCACAACACTCATTAAAAACCCAGTGGGACCATTAACGTTACCGTCCCTCCAAAATGCTGCAACCGCCATATTAATCTCCCCAGCTCTCACTCCTAATGGCGACCGCTTCAGGTTGGGTTGCGGAGTAAAATAAATAAGCGAAATAAAGAAATATTTGCGAGTGCACATTTCTTGCGTTTCTCTTTTCCTCTGCAAGAGACACCCCCCCTCCTTTCCCGTCAATTAATATCCATTAATAGTGAAATTCACAAAACACGTTCTCTCCCAGCACCAATTACTCTATGTACCTTCTGCTCAGGGCTAAACTCCGAAACGGTGTACGCATAAGGATGCGGGATTCACCCGTGCCGCTTTTGACAGTGTTTTGAGCCTTATGCGGTAATGTACCCATAATTCCAGTGCTTCGCCGCAGCTTGCGCTGCCATAAGGCGCCACTTACGGCGAGACAGCGGAGTCTGATATCTCAGGCCTGTTAGGATTAGGAGAGTAGACGTAGCATCCTGCTAATAGACCGAACGCGGAAGCCGAACTCTCGAGGGTCGGTCACGCGGAATCTTTAATGTGTCTGCTTTTCGCACCATTTTTCAAACACCACAACCTGTTCGGGGGATTTTCGTTCAGCTGCGCTTTACACGAGACCCGCGATGCGAGCTATCAAAAATCAAGTCACAGTGCATGGCAAGCATCCATTCTTAAAAGCCTTCCAGAAACGTACTCTCCCCTTCCGGCCAGCAAAGAGAAAGTGGCAGTTTGCTCTAACCGAGAGCCCGCTCCTCGACCGAGTCGGGTCTGGATGGTGGAGGGTGCAAAGGCTAATATTCTCCATCTCCAAGCTGGATATTAGGAGTGTTGATGAGATCTATGAGTTTGCCATTTGCCCGTGGAGCGGCGAGGCTGCGGCAGAGCCGGGTACCATATGGCTGGTGAGAGATTTCCTCCCTCTTTTCCCCCTCTCTGCGCCTGACAGCTGGATGCCTGCTAACAGGGGACGAGGAGCTTGGCAGCTGCAAGCTGAGAGCAATGCTTTGAAGCCGTGCCGCGCAACTAACGCAAACTTTCTACAGGTAGGTGAGGGGAGGATAAGACGTATAGACGGCGAATGTGAGAAAGGGGCAAGAGGGAGATGGTGTGCCAAGAGAACGGGGAGGAGTGAAAATGCTTCTGGGAGCACATTAAAACGTACAGCTGGCAAGTACAAAAGTGAGAGAGGTATTTTTTTTTTATATTTTTCTCTTTTTTTTCTTTTGAGTCAAAGGGGCTTTCATCATCTGAAAAAAGCTTCCTTTGGAAACAATGATGCAGGTATGAGGATGTTTTGAAGAGAATGAATAAAACACTTCATCTCCTCTTTTGCTGTTTTAATCAATGCAGAATAAAAGGCAGCTGGTAGTACATCAAATTTCACAAGATAGAGAAGCTCTACGTAGAAATCTGAATTGCTAGATTAAAGAGCGAATGCAATGATGTCGTGTTTTCTTTTCTTTTTTTCGGGGGGTGAGGGGTTGGGGATGATTTAAGTGTCTCTGCGTGGAAGGAAATGGATAGTTCCACTATGCTGATGAGTCAAATGTCCCTCCTTTGAGGGAGCTTGTCAGCCCTCTCCTGTGAGAATGGAGAGGGGTAAAGCATAGACATACTCCAGTGAAGATGCCACAGTGCCCTCCACTCCAGATCAAATAACTCACCTCTTATTAATCACGAACCGCTCACTCTAAACAGGAGGTAGTCATCTTCAAAGTGCCACTTACTGTCACTGTCAGCGGTCACAAAACAATGTGGTTGGCCGCTTTAGTTTGTGAGAAACTAACTACACCAGAGCATTACTTATCTAAAAATGTGGCAAGAAATCTGCAAAAAGCAGGGAGAAAAAGTACTTTTCTATACAACAGGACAGCACAGATTGGCTGCTGTCATGTCGTCCAGGTGGTTGTGGCATATTGGTGATGGTGAAGGAGTCCCAAACCTGCGCTGAGAGCGCTAAACAGAAAATAATTCATTTAGTCATTCATTCATACAGTCAACTGCACATTCATTCAAACTTTATTTGGAAAAAAAAGATGAAAAAAAAAAGAGTAAAATGTTTTCGCAAAAAAAATTAAAAATAAATTACAATGTGCCTTTTGTGGTAACATCTAAATGAACTGGTTCTATTAAAGTCAAAAATATTATTTAATTTGATTAAACCAGACCATTATGTTAGACAAGCAAGTAATTTTAAGGGTAAGATCAAGTAAAAAAAAGTATTTATTTGAGGTAATAACGGCACATTTAAAATGTTATTCATGATCTTTTATCATGATTATTCAGGCTAATTTGTCAGCTTGATGTAGTAAATTTAAATATATTTTTTGATGAGCAGAGTTCATTTACATTACCACCTGAAA
>NC_136877.1:23968715-24009544 GCF_949152265.1 Phoxinus phoxinus
AAAAAGACACAAAAATAATTATTCCGCAGCACACTCGAGCGACACATCCTGAATCCACGAAGCACGGATCACGTGTTTAATAAAAAGGTTAATCAGTTGTTAATCAGAGGATTAATAACTTGTTATTTTCTTTACAAAACCATTAATATTATGCCATAAATATTTAATGCTGATGGGTGTGTTTTTTCTTCTTTCTTTTTTTTCATTGGGCTGGGAAGAGACGACTGCAAGAATTAGGAATCCACACGCTAATGTGCATTAATCATGCTTTGTTAAGACAAATAAATTCCTTCATGTTTATTAATACAACCTCGGAGACAACAATACACATTACATTATTTTAGAAAGTTATTAATAAAGTATTTATCAGCAGTGCCACTACAGGACAGATAAGGCTACAAGCTGGCTAATGTATGTACGCAACAGTCACAGACCCTCCGGACACGGATTATTACCATTTAAACGGTGGTATTATCACTTTAGGACGGGCTTGAGGTGGCTGAACCTGAAGTCTTGCTCGTGTAGGTAAAACAGGATCCCAAAAAGTTTTGACTTGAGGAAAGATTTTTGGTTCATTTCTGGGAGAAAAAAAACAACAACAACAACAACAACAAAACGTCCCTGCCAATCTGCTAATCAAAGCAAAACAAATATTGCATTTCTCTCGCTCCATTTGTTTGAAACGAATATATCACATTCCCCAAAATACTCAATCTCGGTTCAAATGTAATTAAATTGTGCCTTTAGTGGAAAACATGCAGTGGTTCTCCAATTAGTTATGTTTCTGTCATTCAAAAAAAAAAAGAAGGGAAAAAAAAAGTAGAAGAAAAACTGGACTTGGGCGCGCCCAAGGCACTGTCGCTTCCCGGAATGAAGCGACGCCTGTGTGTTCGGTAGGTTGAACATCAACGCAATAGTTTAGTTTTTGGTCTTAAGACTATTGATGGAGAGAGCAGAGTACACAAACAGTGTGGGTGTTTTGATTGAAGTGAGTTAAAAATACAATTCTATTGATTTCAACTGTGATAGTGTTTGAACAACAGGAAGCGTGAGGGGTGCATTATGATGGCACAGACTTCGTGATTGACTGATTAAAGAACTATACATGGTGCTTTGTAAAAATAATGATGCGAGTGTGTGAGGCTGGAAGTGTTTGATTTAAATTGCTCTGAAACTGTTAAGTACTGTAGTTTAAGGTAAATTGCTAGGTAGAAAGATAGCTGTCAAGATGCAGGAAGATGTTTTCTCGGAGGTTTCTATCCTCCTCCTTACACACTTTCTTTGTGGCTTTGATAATTATATTAGCCCTCAATGCCCTTTTCTTGTCAAAATCATTCTTGTAAGAGTGTCCGTCTGACATTACATATTCTTATAAACAAAAAACTTCAAAACTGAACAAAAAACTGTCCTCCAATAATAATAAAAAATGCTGCTAATGTCATATTAATACTAATAATAATAAATGTGATTAATAGGATTATACATTTAAAAAAAAAAAGATTTGAGAGGAACATTCAAATAATTAAAAAGATAATACAAAATAGATAATAATAACGCATAAGCACCCAACAACAAAGAAGTGTTATTATTATTATTATATATCTTTTTTGAATTATATTATTATAATAATTACATATTTAACTTTTTTTTTTACTTCATTCAATTACATTACATTAAATTACATATAACAATATTTTTTTCATTATTATATATTATTAACAATAATATCAACAAAGTCAAACAGGACATGAGTGTTGAACATACAGAACTTGAACTGCAGTTGTAAGGCTCTTAACACGACATCACTGAACTGACTAAAAAAATTATATTATAATATAAAGTTGGGTTGTATTTTTATCGAATAACTAAATGGATTTCTCGCAAAATGCAATCCATCTAGCTGTCAATGCATCCATCCATTCTGTCAACAATCGAGTAGTGGCCCCATGCTGTCAAAAAAATAAATACATATAAATAATGCACGTCTACGTGTCTTTAATGGATATCAACTGGGAACGACTTGAGTGAACCCTCCACAAATCTATGAGCCTGAAGCCACTGGTGAGTAATTGTCGAATAAAATGTTTGCTATGCTTCACACTTTCTTTCACATTAATAAATGGAAAATGTGGCCATGACTCCATCCAATCCACCAGCTTTTATAGAGTCCTCCGGACCAGACGTCCAGATGGACTCCATCAAGAACAAAAAAAAAAAAAAAAAAACATCTCCACAATGCCATAGCACGACGCACCATCGTGCCACCCCGCATGGCATTTAAACAACCTTCATCCCATTGTCTCCAATGAACAGAAAAACCACAGAGAGAGAGAAAGAGCGAAGGAAGAAAGAGCAGGAAAAGAGCCAAAAAAGAAGCCCAGAGAAAGAGGGAGAGAGATCCATTTTGTGTTTCGGTTAAACACTGATTTCATCACTGGACTAAAACACATAACTTTAAAAGCGAAATCAAATATTAAAAATGACAGGCGGTATAAGTATGGTGAGTGAGCCGGGGTCACGGAGGGAGGAGGCGCGGGCGGCTTGTCAGCCACTATCTGTCAGAGTGAATTAGAAACAATCAGGGGCGACTGAAAGGGAAGGTGATTGTTATTAAGCAGCGGGGCTGCGAGCAAGCTCCCCCAGATGTGGCCATGCATATAAAAGAACAGGAAGCCAGCAGTTTAATTCAGGAAGCGCTAGCGAACACGGCCCGCACAAAGGAGGAAGGAGGAGGGGGAGGGATGAGAGCCGGAGAAAAAGGCCTTTTGTTACTAATAAGCTGGAAGTTACTTTGATAACAGGCAAGGGTTAGGCACCGGAATAGAGGCAGCTCCCCCTTCCTCTACGCCGCTGTCTCTCGTGCGCGCGCGAGCGCTCGCTTGTTTCATCCTCAATTCATATTTTCAGGAGGACAGGCCGCACCAGTCAGTCAATATCTGTGTGGGAATATAATAGGAGTGGAGAAATAAGGGGTGAAATGTAGATAAGTTGACCTTAACAAGGGTGAGGAGAAGAGACAGCCACAGCCATATATCAATTACCCAGCTGCAATCACACTCTGATGATGTGGGAGAGGGTTCGGGATGGACGACCCCTCCCTCCGCCGTCCCCTGACGATCTCTCTCTCTCTCTCTCTCTCTCTCTCTCTCTCTCTCTCTCTCTCTCTCTCTCTCTCTCTCTCTCTCTCTCTCTCTCTCTCTCTCTCTCTCTCTACAACCAGCTCCTCGGAGGCAGCCATCATGGCCGCAGATTGTAGTCAGGGGCGACGGGGGGGCGGGGGGGGAGGAGATGTGTACAATATGTTTTTCAAAGGGAGCGGAGACTCGATTTGAATGATAAGAAAAGACGCTAATCTGCTGCGCTATGGCCTCAAAGGCACATCCACTCTGACACTCCAACCCTCCCGCCACATGGGGAAACACGCACGCATGCTGACCCCGAAGGGGCCGAGGACTCTGTCGCACATGTCCAAACACAGCCGGCGAGTAGCTACAAACATCAGGAACATCAAACATGGCTACTTTCGTGCAACTCTGACAACGGTGACACCAGGCTGCCAAAACTCTCTGCGCAGAAACAGAGACGGAGGACTTTGGGTAGACGCTCATTGTGATAGTTAGTACAATTGTACAACGCGCTGTTAATATATGTAAGCTTGCATCACCTTACGTGGAGGAGAGAGTCTCTAGAGAGAGCGGTTTTGTTTGTTCTCCCCAACCTGTCAAGAGAGACTGCTAACTTCAGCTATGCAAATACTTCACCAGTCGAAAAATAAAAAAAATGAAGAGTGTCATTCGAAAAGTCTGTCTTTCTTTAAATGATGGCAACGCTTTGATTTTCAGCTTTCTTTGTAGTGAGAGATATCTATGGAAATTATCCCTGCCTTGAGATTTTTTTTTTTTTTTTTGTGTGTGTGTGTGATCCTGTAATAGCTATAACTGTTAAATAAAAGCCACGTTTTCTTCTGAGATAGAAACGTAGCAGATTCAGAAGCATGTCACCCGTCTCTGTTTTTTAAGCATGATGTGAGGATCTGTGACTGGAGGGTTGTGGTGTTAAACATGCTATTGCTAAATATTACCTCAGGGAGTAACAGTGTATGTATATATATAACACCTGAGAGAGGGAGAGAATGAGAGAGGGTGAAGAGGGGGAGTGGAGCACGTTACAACAATCCAGGCGAGACACATATGGACTGATTGCAAATTAGCGAGAAAAGAGAGGAAGAACGTTAGAGAGGGATAAAGGAAGTGAAGGAGAACGAAACAGGGGTAGTGATAGTTCACCTGAAAATAAAATTTGGCATCATTTACATGCAAGTTTATTTTCTCAGTGGAATGTAAAAGGTGAAATTGTGCAGAATGTCCGAGCTGCTCTTTTCCATACAATGAAAGTGAATGGGGACTGGAACTGTCACTCTACAAATAGGAGCAAAAAGGCACAATTAAAATGTATAATTAACGCATCATAAATGTGGTCCTTATGAACTCTATTTCAAGTCGTCTGAGCTATAGAGTGCAACAGTTATTTGATTTAAAGGAACAATTATTTGAAAATCAATCAACATACAAGGGTAAAAGAATGTGTACTTAAATGGGAGAAAATTCCAGCATTGCAGATGAAAATTTAATAAAAACATATTTTTTAATTAAAAATATTAATTTAAAGATATATGTATAGAAACAATATAGTTTGTTTATAGCTAAATATGCATACATTTTTAAATATATAATTATAAATAAATATATATATGTATATACAATTTTAAATATATATATATATAATTAAGAAGTTTGATAGTGAAGGAAGATTACATCTACTATTACGTCATTCTCAGTGCTTCGGATATTTCCTGCCTAGGTTATGGGTTATTTTCACCAGGAATTCTGCTGATAAACATATTTTACAAGTAAGTAATCATAACAAGTGGTTGATGGAGATTCCCCCCTCCTATGTAAAGCGATTTGAGGTCTCAGATAAAGCGCTATATAAATGTAACGAATTAAGTGAGTTCATAACATAGTTCACAGTAGGTCTGACTTTAAAAGGTTTATACGTTTTTGGTAAAAATCAATTCCCCTATGTAGAAAATGAATGGGATTTTTTACTTATAATACCCAAATGTTGCACTCTACAAGATAGCTTTGTGTGAAGAACAGACTGAAGTGTTTTTCATTATTCACTGAAAATCTTGCTTGACAGCTGTGGTCACCATCAACTTTTCATTGTATGGAACAGAGCAGCTTGGACATTATAAATAAATCCCTTTGTGTCATACAGAAGAAAGTTTTGAAAAACATGAGCGTGGGTAAATGATTGATTTTTGAGTGAACTGTTCCTTTAAGGAAAAAGAAGAGAGATTGTGAGATTGATAAAGTTACAATGAAGAGAGAGAGGGATGGTCCATGTAGTCCTATCGTCTCTTCTCCTCTCAGGACATGTCTTAGATTTCAGTGTGATTAGATAGTCAGGGATAGAGAGATGTTCTGAGGGAGTATTAGTAATTAATCACTACTGAAGCTGGGATTTCCACTCTCACTGTCTCGTCTACACACACACACACACACACACACACACACACACACACACACACACACACACACACACACACACACACACACACACACACACACACACACACACACACACACACACACACACACACACACACACACACACACACACACACACACACACACCCTTTAACCATTCAACAAAACACAAAGAGAAGGGAAAAAACACCAGAAAACAAAATAAATAGAAATAAAAATAGCAAAACAATGCAACAAAAAATGCATTAAGCAGAGGCTTAAGAGGCAATCGGTTCTCTTTGTGGCATGTGCTAATTATTACCGTGCCCATAATGGGCTCCAATCTCCTCCATAGACGATGTCTTAACACCTATCATTACTGAATCAAAGGGTGACCATAAAAAAGAAAAGGAAAAAAAAAATCTGAGGCCTCCGCTTACAGCTTTTACCATCCTTTCCCAATCTTTTTTTTCTATTTTTATTTTTTATTTTTTTTCTGTACTATGAATAAATTTAGTCTGTCCCGGACATGAAAATGTCAAATACCTAAAATACACCTAGGCTAAATAGCATATTAATTTTTAATGCTCCTTCATCCTATGCTGCTATTCTCATATCTAGTATGTCTGCCAACAGCTGTTGCAGGCTCTCTCATAGGGGATTTATAATCTATCTAAAAGTGTGCTGGAGCATTGTTCAGGAAGAGGAGGAGGAGGAGGAGGAGACTTTTTATTCATGGGCTGCTTTTACCCCTTATTCCCCCTAAAAAAAAATTAAAAATTGAAATCATTACTGCCTTTTTTCATTCTTGATTTTGATTTAAAGATCACACTTAATGATCCAAAAATGCAATAAAATGCATGACACACCTTTTACCCCCGTGTATATATTTCTCAGGCTGGGTTTATTATTGAAATTCAATTTCTGTATTTAATTTTCCTGAAAGTCAGGCATGTCATCGCAATATATAAGCTAAGTTATCATAATGGAATCTGCCAAAACTTAAGCAAAATCTAAAACGATTTGAAAATTAAATGAATGAAACATTCAGAAATGTACAAGGCAACATACAAAAATGTACAATGTTCTGAGATTTTAATTAATAAATGGAATCAAATTTACTCTTTAAAACATATAGCAACTTAACCTGACCTGACATTTTTCTCAGAACACATCAACCTTTCAATTAAAACTGACTGTCATTACATAGCTGACTCTAGTCTAAATATACAACACTACCATACAAAGATTTATTAATATGTACATTTGTTTGTTTTTAAAAGCAGTCTCTTATTTTTATTAAAACACAGTAAAATGTAATATTGTTTTCTGTTTTTTTTAATATATTTAAATTATATTTAAAGTTGTTTAGCATCATTACTCCAGTCTTCATTGTCACATCATCCTTCAGAAATTATTCTAATATGCTGATTTGATGCTTGAGAAACATTTATTATTATTATCAAAGTTGAAAATAGTTGTGCTGCATAATATTTTTGTGGAAACTGTAATTTGATGAATAGAAGAATATATTAAAACTTTATTATTATTTAAATTATATTATTCATGTAAATGCATTTACTGTAACTTTTGATCAATGAAATGCACCCTTACTGGATAAAAGTTTGAATATTATGTAAAAAATATGATATGTGACGATATTATAATTTTGAAAAAGTTGGATAGTAAAGTTCAATAAAATGATCATTTGAGAGCGTGCTTGAAACTCACATACAAAACCACAGCTAACACACAAGTAATCAGACTTTTGTCGCAAAATCTTTTAGGATACAACCCTTTAGACAACTAGCTCCGGTCTACCCTACTGTATATCTTTTATATGTATTTCGATCTTAAAAAATAAATAAAAATGAATGATGGCCACACATGAAACATGTCACTGAAAAGGCTTGAACCAGATAGAAGAGCAAATTGGAGAAGCAATTGCTCTAAATTGGGCTTTTATATGTCATTTAGGTGTTCGGCTTAAAGACACATCGCAGGAGAAGATTACAACCGTTCAGCACAAAACGTGCCACTTCAAATGGACTGTCTGTAAGGGATCAGACTCTGGGATCAGTTAATCTCATCCTGACACTGATGATTTGAGACCAACGGGTAAGTGAGCATGCTTCATGTCTTATCTAAGGACCGCTCGAGCGCGCAGATCTGGGATCAGAAATGTATGTTCTGTATCTGGTCCAGGAGCGGTGTCACGTTACAACTACCGAAAGGAGGAGCGGTGTGGGGCATGAGGTGAACTTTGCTTACCTGATCACTCTAACAGCATACTGGTCCGGGGCCCGTCAGGTTGAAGAGACCGTGACTCACCCCGCCACTGAGTCTGTACGGCAACAAGCGATGACAGCAGCGATGAGTCTTACTCTGTCAGCAAGAAAGAGAGAGAGAGAGAGAGAGAGAGAGAGAGAGAGAGAGAGAGAGAGAGGATGTCAGGCCAAATGTAACAAATTCACTGAATCACAGCAGTAGCACAGAGGTCAAGGAAAAGCAGCCGAAAAAGGTTAAAGATGAAATCAAAGCCGTGGCTCAGAGCGCTTCTGAAAATCTATCCCAGCAAGGCAAGGCCACCGCTGACGCGCTCGGCAGACAAGAAGCTAAATACTGCACGCCACTCTGGGATCTTTCATTTTCAGCCGATCAATAAGGACTTATATTTATCAGGATTCCAAGCAGCTGCCACATCTGACAACCTCCACTTCATTTTCGCACTCCGCCCTCCCTCCCTTCTCTCTCTCTCTCTCCCCCTCTCTACCCATCCATCGTCCGGCCCATCTTCCGTGGCCTCATGCTAAATCGGGACCTATCGACCACCAAAGCGAAACGGGGGGCCTTCGGCGCGGCTTCAGCCCTCACGTACAGCCGTGCTCCTGCCGCGTCCCCCTACTAATATTGGGTTAAGAAGCATGCGTTTTGTCATTAGCCTGTTGGCTCAGGCCCATTTCCCTGCTCTCTTTGTTCCGTGGCACGCCACGAAGCCTGCCAAGAAAATGGCGGCGTAAAACGCGTGCACTTCACCACTTCGTTTCCCCCGTGCAAAAGCGAGTGAGCGATTTTGAAAATGCAGATATATTTAGGGAGGAAAAGCAGGGGGAAAAGAAGAAACTCTCCAATTTAAATCATTCAGAGAAGCAGAAGATTTGCTGAGAGGGCGGAGAAGGCCGAGTTAAAATAGCTCAATCTCTAATCATCTGTACGACAATATTTGCTGTGAGGCATTCTAAATAGATTATCGCTGGTCCATCTGCCTCATCACTGATTTATAAGGCGTTAAGCTGCTTTCCAAAGGCAAGGACTTCCTTTGCAGCTACAGTGGAAGGATTCTTGTTCAAATCAGGGCCAATGGCAGCTGAACAAGCCCGCCGCTCACAGTAAAGGAGTTTCTGCTTTCAGCAAGAGAGAGAGAGAGGGGGAGAGGAAATAAAAATAGGACGGCACTATCCGGTTTGGAGTCGCCACATGAAGCAGTTTGAATCCAAAAAATTTCTATCTCTGATTTTTTTTTTTTTTTACAAAAAGACAAGGAGGAGGGGAGGAAGTGAAAAACACACACACAAACATACACACACAAAACAAGGGACATCATTAACATATGAATACTGTATGCAAATGGTTAGAAGAGAGCAGATGTTGGCGCATTTAATTGACCTATATGTGAATTGCATCCAAACCTTCTACACAGAGTACGCCGAGTGTAACACTGGATGCCCGGCACTGGCTTCCTTACACAACACAAACAGGGAGGAAATGAGGGGAGGGTTTGTGCTTGAGAGACAGAGAGAGAGAGAGGGAGAGCGAGAGAGGATGGAAAGAAGAGAGATAGAGATGTGTAAAGAGAGGCAGAGACAGATAAAGACAAAGAAACCCGTGTCGGTAAACGGCACGGCCACAGAGATGACTAAACGCATCGGCTGTCAGCTCCTTGCGTCTCTTATGGATGACATCACTGCGCCGCACAGGAAATCAATCAAGCTGTGGCCTTTAGGGAACATGAGCGTCGCTGACAGGTTATGAGCTGCAACCCGTGTTACGTTCAGTTTATCCAACTCAACTCTTACTTGAACTCTCACTCTATGCCGTCGCTCTGTTTCGTCTAGAGACAACGGCAAAAAAAGAAAAGGGGGATGGAGGGGTGGAGTCATAGCGCTTCTGTTGCTAAGTTTTGCATGGGTGAACTATAAGAACCACAAATGCTAATTTAATCTGGGCTTTGCCCTTTCTTTCCCCCTTTCTCCCTCCTGCTCGGGAATGTCATTAAATTGTATTAAACAGCCTTTTGTCCACAGGGCAAGGACCACCCGATATATGATAATACATTAATGCCCTGGTGCTACAGCCACTGAGCTGAGACGCTCTTTAAGGCCGCGGGCTGAGCGGCAAACACATGGAGCGCTCTAGTCGGAGTATGGGAGTTTGCATGTGCACAAGTGTGCACGAGAGAGAGAGAGAGATGCTGGCTAACAAGTGTGACACATACTAATAGAAACATACCTAATAAATTACAAGCTTTCAGGGTCTGGCAAGCTGACATTTTCTCTGTGAGCGGGACAATTTCATATCTGCGGAGCAGGGGAGCAAATTGCATCACGTGGAGATTGCTGGAAGATTAGCATAAAAATTAACACTTAAATTTCAGCTTATTGTCAAGCCTTCTTCTGCTCTTTCTGCAAAACCAACAATCAATTCCTCTTAGAAATCTGATTAGCTTCCATGATGCTTATTATCCTAGTCATGTTCCCGCACCGCCATCCAAGACTCCCGGACTATTTGTTAAAATAGAATTAAGAGGCTGATCAATCCATAGGTGTCTCTTATATGCACATAGCTTCTCGCACCCTTCCCTTGTCTGATCCTTCATCAGCAGTCGCCCATTAAACATGCTGATTAATATGCCATAGATCACAGAGGAGTATTTTACTTTTAGATGCTTTATTATTTACATGTGAAGTCCAGCTGACGCAGTCAAAATAAATACCATTAAGTGCGAAAATAGAAATGCTTCATTAGAGTGCTGTTAGCCGTAAATTTAGCTGACATCTTTTATTTCTTTCTTCCTTTTTAAGCTTTCCACCGAGAACATTATATAACTTTGAATAGCTCCAGAATTTTAAATATCTGAATACAGAAATTAAAGACAAGTGCATAAGCTACATAGTTTTATGGACTTCTTAAAATAAATATATATATTAAATAATAACAATAATAACAATAATATTAATAATCAAAACATGATATGCTGTAATTATGACTAATAATAATAATAATAGTGAATTATATATATATATATACTGTGTGTATATATATATATATATATATATACACATGTTTTATTATTAATTAATTTTATTAATTTATGTAATTTATATTTCATGCTTGTAACTAGCACTTAATTATGACTAACAATAATAATAATAGTGAATAAAATAAAGAGGAACATTTTTCTTATTAATTAATTTAAAATTTATTTTAAGAAGTGCATACAACTATCTAGCTTATTTACTTATTTCAATATAATATTATTATTAATACATTGAAGACATTGTAACAGGAAAGTGTAAACATGAATAATGTGACTAAGAAAAGGATGAGAAGAAGAGGAAGAGGAAAAGAAGAAGAAGAAAAAGAAGAAGAAAAGGATGAGAAGAAGAGGAAGATGAGGAGAAGAAGAAGAAGAAGACGAAAATGAGGAGGAGAAGGAGGAGGAGGAGAAGAAGAAGGAGGAGGAGAAGAAGAAGAATATGGAGAAGGGGAAGAAGAAGAAGAAGAAGAAGAAGAAGAAGAAGAAGAAGAAGAAGAAGAAGAAGAAGAAGAAGAAGAAGAAGAAGAAGAAGAAGAAGAAGGAGGAGAAGAATATGGAGAAGGAGGAGAAGAAGAAGAATATGGAGAAGAAGAAGAAGAAGAAGAAGAAGAAGAAGAAGAAGAAGAAGAAGAAGAAGAAGAAGAAGAAGGAGGAGGAGGAGGAGGAGGAGAAGAAGAATATGGAGGAGGAGAAGAAGAAGAAGAATATGGAGGAGGAGAAGAAGAAGACGACGAAGAAGAAGAAGAAGAAGAAGAAGAAGAAGAAGAAGAAGAAGAAGAAGAAGAAGAAGAAAAGGAGAAGAAGAAGAAAATGAGAAGGAGAATATGGAGAAGGAGGAGAAGAAGAAGAATATGGAGAAGAAGAAGAATATGGAGAAGAAGAAGAAGAAGAAGAAGAAGAAGAAGAAGAAGAAGAAGAAGAAGAAGAAGAAGAAGAAGAAGAAGAAGAAGAAGAAGATTATGTTTAGAATTTGTTAAACCTTAATGGAATAAGTTCATCAGTGTTTTCCCCCTCAGTTCCGGCATGTGTAAAGTCACGGCATCCATGTTGACTCTTTCAGTAAGAGCTGTGAAAGTCATCACACATTTTCAAAAGCCTTCCTATTGCTGTACTGAAATATCTGTCAATACAGTCCTATTAAAATCTCTGCACAAGTATGTAGTGATGAGCAGCGTGCACTCTGGGTGGCTTTCCAGGTGGAGAGAGAGGGGCTTCATTTTGTTTAAACAAATTCTATTCCATCGCATCCAGATGTCTTTAAGCACAGTCCGTTCACCATGTGCACACTCCAAGATCCGCAAAAAAATGTATACAAACATTTATTCATAACGGCATGCCTCTTCTCAGGCTGAAGAGTTGTCATGGTTCCCTTGAATCTGTTTCGGGGGTAAACTAAGTGTAATGTGAAGCAAAAACAGTGTAACGTGATTAGCCGGAGCGCGCCGCTTCTGTGACCGGGTTCCTTGTTCTCTAGCCAGGCGTCTAAGCTGGGAACGTGTGCTTGTCGTGTGGCCTACAAAAAAAAACTGGTTGGACTCAAATCTTGAGGACTGCCAAGACTGCTCAGACATCCCTGATATGCCATTACCTGAGATTATTGGACTTCATAAGTAAAAGTGGGAAGTGAAAGTGAACATGTGACATTCTGAGTGGATAACAAGCACTTCTGCTATGCAGACGTTAATTTAAACCAGTAACCCTCACTCTTTCTCTCTCATTTCGTGTCTCTCTTTCTAGCCCTGCCTCCTTCCTATCCTCTATTCTTATGTTAACATGGATAATAGGAATGGGCCACCCGGCAGTGAACTTTAAAACTTAAGTCCATGCTCAAGGAAAATAATCCATTTCTCGCCATCCCCAGATGAAACTTAGCTCACTTCAAACTTTATGTGTGGGCCCTCTATAGCTCTACCAATACATCTGCTGGCTCCTTAAAGCAAATTACTTTTCACACGGTTTAAAAATAATAAACGTGCACTTAGCCGAGCTGTTTTCTCGTCCTAATGCCACACAATGTTGGGGAATAATTCAAAAGTCTTTAAGTTCAGAGTAAACACTCTGTTCCTTTGTTGATTGTACAGCTATTTGGCCTTTTTTCTTTCTCTCTCTCTCTCTTTATCTCTTTCTGAGCTTGTTGTGTTTTTACTCTAAACAATACACCCTTCCTTCACATATGAGCAACACACCTCACTGCCGTTTAATAGGTTAAATCCCGTAGTATGGAGAGTCATATTTTAAACCGGTGGTTTATTTTTATGAGTGGGTGTAATTAACGCAGCATGTCCTATCTCTTAGTCATCGATGCCAAGGTCTCTATTTAAACAACTTTATTGTGAAATGTTTGCATTCTCAGCATTCGCCAGGCCACACACAGATTATTATTTCATACTTCTCAGCGACGCTCTGAAACGTTTACGCTTTCCAATGGTTATTGTTTTTGATTACGGCTCTGTGGATCATTCTAGAGGAGGACTGACTAGAAAACATGTTTACACAGGACCAAGTGTGAACCTGAAGGCCTCGCTCAGGCCAAATGAACGCTCACCACCTGATTTATGAAGCAAAGATTAAACTATTTATGTCCAAGCAGCCTGAGTTGTTTAATTTCTCTGCTTGAGGCCTTAGCTTTGTTATTTTGTTCTTTAATTTTGGTTGCAGAACTGCACATGTTTGACTGTCCTGTATGTTTACTGCAATTGAATGTGAATAATCTTTGTTAGTGACATTAATAAAGTGAAAACTTGTTTTTCTCATGTATCCCCACAGCCCCTTCATACAAAACAACTACATACTACTAATATAACTTTAATAATAACAAAAATAACAAATATTATTATTATTATTAGCTGTACAAATTTAATAATAGCTTTATTTATAGATGAAAGTCAGATGGGACGTTTAACAAAAGTACTAAAAAGTATTTTCTTTTATGATGAAATTTAAATACATCAAACGAAAACCAGTATAAAATATCATTTGTAACACATGGTGAAACTCGACGAAAATTTTGAATATTGTGTAAAAGTTCATTTATTCCAGTAATTCAACTTAAAAAGTGAAACTAATATATTATATAGACTCATTACATGCAACGTGATATATTACAAGCCTTTATTTGTTATAATTTTGATGATTATGGCTTACAGCTTATTAAAACCTTTTCACAATATTCTAATTTTGCATTTGGGGTTTTCATAAGCTGTAAGCCATAATCATCAAAATTATAACACTTAAAGGCTTGAAATATCTCACTTTACATGTAATGAGTCTATATAATATATTAGTTTCACCTTTTAAGTTAAATTACTGAAATAAATGAACTTTTGTACGATATAAAATTTTTTTGAGTTTCACCTGTATATACTGGTATATACTGGTATATACATATATATATATATATATATATATATATATATATATTCATTCAGTTGTAACTGGTACCAAATGTGCATGTACTGTATATAAAGTAAGAAGAAAAAAAAAAGAAACTTTTCAAGTACCCAACTGGAAGCTGATTAAGTGCCCCCTGGGGTACACATACCCCTGGTGGGCTCGACATTGTTAAAGGCAGAAATGAAATACGGCCTTGAAGACATGACACTGAGCCAGATCAGATGGCAGAACAGATGTGTTTTAACAATGCCTTCTCCTCAATGATTTGCCCTGTGCCACCACAAACATTTTAAGACTTGCATTGTTACACAGGTGCTTTCCCAGGGCGCACGAGACAACAGAGCTCCTGAGGCACGCGCCACCCCGACCACACCGTTCACACTTAATAAACCTCATGCTCAAGCCTCCAGGGTGATGAGGTGGGAAGGCTGAGATGGACGCGACAATCTGTGAGCTAACCACACTTCGACATATGGTAAAGGTCCACAGGCCTCCCTTAATCTGTCCGTCAAACTGGCTGCTCTGTTTCCCCACTGAAACGTGAGAGCATTGCACCGGCCGAGAGAGTAAAGCTGGCATACGCTATTGGTGATATTTTAGGTTTTGCGCTTTCCGATGAGCTTTGAGACTCAGCAAGTGGGAATTACCACGAGCGAAGCCGTAAAAAGTCCTACCCATAACCTCAGAGCATGATATCGCTCCATCGTCTTGCCCATTCAGAACAGCTCCAGGCTGTGCAGTGGCGTGCAGATGGGACTTCAGAGGTCTGTCATATTTTGATTAAGAAAAGGAAATGATTTCACTTTATAGACATTCCTCACATTCACCACGGCCACAGCACACATTCCCTGCTACTCCCATTCACTCTGCAAGCTGTAATTCTTTCCCCTACACTATATATACTGTTAAACTTTAGGATGATTGTTACCTGTCCGCCTATAGCTGTCAGGAGACAGGCAGTAAAAAGGCAAGCAAACCAATTCAGGTTAACATGAGAGAGAGCGAATCCATCCCTGCTTTTATTGTCAGGCTCTTATGACAGCATACGGCGAATCAACTCAGGGACCTGACCTTGGGTTAAGTGGGGCACTGTGCTATTTCTTCATGACCTCAGGCTTGTTAAGCGAAGAGATAGGGAGTCTGGGAGCACGGGGGGAGGTCTCAGAGATTGAGACGCAGACACGGAGCTCCTCCATAAACCCGCAGAGACAGACTGAGAACCGTCTCGCCCGTCACATTAAAACGTCTCTCAGCAACACATCTGCGCATGAACTACAAATCACGCCTGGCCAGCGCTAGAGCTGTCGGGGAACTGTAAATGTTTCAGGAGACACAGATAAAAACTCACTGACCCCTCGCTAGGGTCCCTGTGTGAGTCCGGTCTTGTTTCGGGATTTCTCTGACTGCATATGAAAGTGCTGGCCAAGCATCTGCTGTCTGTGCTGTGATCTAATACTTCCCGATGACGTCTACATCATATGAGGATTTTATCACAGATATCAATGGATGGGTTCGCATTACGTTTTATGAAAAATAAAAAGATTATTAAAATATTAATGTCATACTCATCATGACCATAATAATATTCTAAATATTTCAAATGACTAACCTCTTTGCCCAAATCTTATCTTTGCCCTTTTTGCTATTAATTATATAAAGTGTGGACAACAGTAGTTTTTTGTTGAATGCAGGATACACGTTATCTTATCTTAACTTAACTTCATCATTTACTCACCCTCAAGTTGTTCTAAACCTGTATCAGTTTCTTTGTTCATTTGAACTCAAAATGAAGATATTTTGAAGAATGTTGGTAACCAGACAGTTGTTGGTCCCTATTGACTTCCATAGTAGGAAAAAAAATACTATGGAAGTCAATGGGGACCAGAAACCACAATTTGTCCAAATATCTTCTTTTGTATTCAACAGAACAAATAAACTCATACAGGTTTAAAACAACACAAGGGTGAGTAAATGATGCAAGTAGTTTCATTTTTGGATAACCTGTCCTTTTAACTTAACTTAACTTAACTTAACTTAACTTAACTTAACTTAACTTAACTTAACTTAACTTAACTTTTGACTTGACTTGACTTAAAGGTAGGGTAGGCAATTTTCGGAGAGGCTATAAATAGTAAGCTAGCTTTGAAATTAATAAGATCCCATCCTCCCTTCGGAGCATATCCAAAACCACATCTCCTCCAAAACATCAGAACGCATACAGCAGGGAACAAACTAAAACGGCACGAGAGACGGCGTTAAACTACCCCGTGTCTCAAAGCACATAACATTACAATATTGACAACAACAAAAAAATGTTTCTGGAACAAATCACCTACCCTGCCTTTAACTTAACTTGTTGCCAGTAATACAATTAGAGAGAGGAAAATAAATGCAACTTGCATGCACACATGCTAAGCGCTAGACCATGGCTCCAACTGGCATCTCTCTACTATTTCACCCCACACTCCCTCTGTTAACGGATCGAGCCGAGTGTCAGAGCTGAAGCTGAGACCACCGGCATGGTAGTCCCTCACCTCAGTCCAGGAGAAACAGATCGAAGTGCTTACCTGCCTGCTGCCGACTAGGCACTTTACACACCAGGACAACATACTGAAACCAGAACCACCTCAACAAGAAAACTCAGCGGTGTTGAGTTCACACACTGATTGTTGTTCGTCTAATAACAAATAGCAGTGGTAGTTGGTGAAAATACATGTTTGAGGCACATATAACATGTCTAGATCACACAAACAGACAGAACAGTGTGTTTGCCAGTGCCTTTGAGTTCCCTATCAGTTGCACCTGGACCCAACGTATTATTCGTAGACTTTCTCAATATTTAATCACCAGACTAGACCCCACCCTACAACTAGACCAGCGTGCATACAGTACAGTTTCAAACAAACTGTCCAAAACAGAAGGGATTCACAAGCACTCTCCCTTGCATAAACACACACAGGTGTAAACTTGTGAGAAACACTCCCTCAAACTGCTCGCTTTTCTCTTTTTTTTTTTCATTCTAAGCGACCCACAACACACACACACACACACACACACACACACACACACACATACATACAGTTTATATCTCAGAGCAGGTCATCTAAGAATCATACAACATGCCGCACACAAATGAAACTAATTAAACATTATCGCACTTCCTGTGACAATACATTCATTAAAACTGCGCACACACACACACACACTCGCAAACACACACAGACGAGTACGCACTTCACATGCCCACCCAACCCACGACAGTTCTGTTTGACCTTGCGCTGCCATATTCATTACATCATTAAGTTACCTCTTCATTAACTTTTCATTATTTATGGGGGCTTTTGGGGAGGGGGACCTTTATCAAATACTATCTTTTGTCGAGCTCACAATGTGGAGGCAGACCCCCTCGAGAAATCGTCTGCCATGCCTCACTGCCAACAGGAGTATCAGCCTTGAACTCTGTCATTTCAGAGCTTAAATCCAGCTCCCCAGACCAGGGACATACACAAACGCGCAACAGAGACCAAAAAGCATTGCGCAGAAGTATTCCCTTTAAGATTACAGGCACAAACAAAAGCCAAAACGAACGGCGTAACTTCTTTAATAAGCTAAGCGACTCTGGAATTAAAGATGGGTTTGGTTTGTTTGTTTTCAAATTGCAAAAACGTTTCGCTTTTGCTTCTGTATTTTAGCTCCATTGTGTTGCCGATGTTTTGGAAAAGGAAATCAATAGACAATGCCATTTGAGTCATGCAAACATCGCTGACTACAGATAAACATATTTGTGTTCCCTACCCTTACACGAGCACCATTCTGTTCCCAAGGCGTATCGCGCTAGCTGTCATTAGCGAACCATCGGCCCCTCCACCGCCGCAGATTGCCTTTTTAAAAAAGTCTGGCTGCCGACCATTTCACATCGTTGGCCAATTATAAATGGCAAATCACAATCAAGCCGATTTTTCCCTTCCCCCCAGAAACACTCTACTCTGGCCTGGCTCCATGGCTGCTCTTGAATAATAGGGTGATAGCCCTTTGTGTGACAGCCTGCGCGGGCGTCGGGTATTTTACACATTCATGTGACGGATCCTGGGCTCAAACGGGCCCGCTCTTCAAACGCCGCGTCGGCTCAGCCAAGTTTCTAGCCTTTTGCCGAACACACATCCGAACGCTAATAAATGGCTTCCTTCCCCAACCTACCCCTATCGGTCCGTATTAATCTGAGCACACGAGACAGGTGACAGCAATAAATGCTGCGAAAGTCTGCAAAGCCCCCCGAAAAAAGAATAAGAAAGATGATTTCAGATCAATGTTGAAGAGGGATCGGAGACAGCGGAGGAAGCTATTAAAGTGGGCCGAGCATTAGGCTTGACTGATAGGGCCCTCGCTGACTTCCAGTATCGCGAACATACAGCTCAGAGCCGAGCGTGTGTGTGTGTGTGGGTGTGGGTGTGCGTGCTGCGAGTTCTCTCTCCATCCACACTCCATCCCATGATCATTCGCCAATTACGGAGAGCTAATGCATCCAGAGCCTAGAATCCCACCCCAAAAACGAGGGGGGAAACTCTCCAGAGACCCGCTAATAATATAACTTAAAACATGCTGAGAGAGAGGCATTATGCGCAAAATGGAAATCAAAAAAGAAAAACAGTGTAATTTAAACTGGGGCAAAGCTGGAATGGGTTTAACTTACAAATGGTAAATTCTATCTTTTTATCTCTCTGTCACTCACTCACTCACCCTCTCAGTAACACTAGTACCATGAACGAACGCATTAGCAGTAGAGGGGGTCTGAAGGCTGGAATAAGAGTCCAGCTGTTGGCTGTGTGAGAGAGCTGAGGAGCAGGTTGGGATGAAGCGTCTGTGAGAGCCATAGTTTATGTAGCTCACTTACAGCCATTAATTGCTGTTATGCGGTTTAAAGTCAAGGAAATACATTTGAAAAAAAAGAAAAATGCTGGAAACATCCATATTTAGAACACGTAAAATACTATTGTGCAAGCTTAACATCTTCCCACAATAATTTTTGGTAATGGTGTTTTGTTCGCAAATGAATGTGTTTTTGAACAAATTATTAAAGTAAAAGATTAGTTATAAATGGCCGTAACATCATGACCTTAAGGAACCATCACCAAATAAACCAGTGAACAAATCCTTTTAGTTATCAGATTTGGTGATTTTTCACGAACGCGCGAAAATCCACACGATCGGAAAGATTTCTTAAGCAACGAAAAGCTTCTTGGTTTGACTGTGCTTCATACAGTACATTGCTAAACTATTGGCAATTGGATTGCACTGAATATTTTACTATTTGCTAATGTGTATGTAGCATACATTAAGCTAATTTTACACATCAAATTTATTGAGCCTGATTGGTGCACACAGAACCCTGACAACAATCTGATTTGTTTACTCATTTGCATAGGACAAGACTCTATTATCCCAACCCACTAAAATAAACAGCCCACATAATGATACATAAAGACTTGCTAAAAGCTCAAATAGTATCATATTCAAGCTCAGAGTGAGAATGGTACAAAATCATATCAGAACAAATGTTTACTTTTACTAGTTGCTTTTGTCCTTAAATTAAAAACAATTACATTGAGAAACACTCAAGTCCAGTGTAATTGAACTGTTGATCTGATAATTATGAGCAGTTAAGTAGAGTGACAAGCCACTGTTTATAATATCCACCCTACAATCATAAATGAATAGTGCGGAACATCTAAGGACAAGAATAATGGATTAAAAAGAGTCAAACTCTCTCACACACTCATACACAAAAGCTCTTTTCACTCTGCTTGACGTTATGCCCTGAGACTGTGTTTTCCGAGCAGCTGGCTTGCTGAGAAGAGGTGTGCTGATATATTCTAATCAGTTCTTTAGCCCGTCTGATCCAATGGTTTGTGTGCCTATTTGTTGTTTTATCATCAAATTGCTCAGTAGAACAGAATGTAACCGTCCTCCCTCAGAATGCCTGCGCCCCTCGCTCCGATTTTTCCTCAGCAGGCTGAATAATTATCTGTTGTTATGATTTTTCTTCCTCTCACCATCATTCTTAGTTTCTTTCATCGGTATGAGTTTCTGATTTTTTTGTGGTGCTGTAGCTTTAGGACATTAAATCAAGTGTTAAATCCAAATAAGCAGGTGCAAATGACAAGCAGAGAATGTAAAGCATGTGTGTGCGTGCATGTGTGTCAACCGCAAACCGTCCCACGGTACGCCTTCTCTCTACACTTCATCTACAGCATTATAAAGTCACATGAGGATTACTCATCTCCTTCTCTACTTCCATCTACCTCTCTCCTCCTTTCCTTCTCCATGTCTTCAGAGTGCTCAGTCATATTCCGAGACATAATCCAAGTGAATATTGGTGAGTGGTGGCGGAGTTCAGATTGGATCTGTGTAGCGCTGACAGACTACATCATCCGGGAGGGCCTCTAAGCCCCTGTGAAATAGTTGTGTCTGCCGCACAATATTACTGTCATGCTCCTCAGTGTGTCCCCCCCACCACCCCCTCCCTTACAAGCAGACGCTCCAAGATTCCACACAAACATCCAGACCCATGGACTGTGTGAATGTGTACACACAATTTGGAATAAAAACGTATTTGGAATTTTATCAAATAATGATAATAATACTTTTTTGTAAACATTCACAGGGGAATCACAGGGAATTCGGTCATTTTTATGTATTTATCAACTAGCATTTTATGTATCCCAAATACAGACAATTAGGTAAAATTTTAACTTTTTTCGTCATTTGAAAAAAAGAAAAATAGTTTTTACAGTTTAAGACAGGGCACATACGCTGATACGCTTTTCTCCTAAATATGCATTCTAATTCTGAACAAAGTTTCCAAAATGCAAAAAAAAAAAAAAAAAAAGGGTTGTTGATGTAAAACGAGACGAAAACAGTCATAATTTCTGTAAAAATGTATATAGTTTTTAAACAATAAATATTATTATTATATTATATATATAATAATATTAAATATTATTAAACAATATTATTAGTTCAATATTTTTTTCAGATTATAATTGTTTTTAACTCTTTCCCTGCCAACATTTTTAATCATTTTTACAAAACTTTCATGGCCCCCAGAATATATTGTTGTATCAATATCTTAACATACAATATATCAAAATATATTTGAGCGAAAACCTGAGAAAGGTTTACTACATCCGGATTGCTTTCAGAAAAAAAAAAATAGTTCTAGTAGATTGAGTCCATCAACACCCCCAAAGCTAGCATAGTCCTGTACACTCTAAAAAATGCTGGGTTGTTTTAACCCAATTTTGGGTCAAATATGGACAAACCCAGCCATTGGGTTAAATTTTTAAATTGCATTTTTGATCCTATGTTTGGGTTTGTCCATATTTAACCCAAAATTGGGTTAAAATAACCCAGTGTTTTTTAGAGTGTACCTCTTTGTGGGTTCGATATTCTATTCTGTAATGTTCGGCAGTTTTGATTTGTATGCTGTTTAATGTTTGATGATCACATTAGCTAACATGTAAGCAATGCTTCTATCGCTTATTTCTGTTTCTTCACCACTTGTTTTTTGAACTGGAGATTCTGTACTATTACTTTCTATTTGGATAGAACTATGGGCACTTATACAGTAGCTACTTTTTTTATTGTATAATCTTAAACCAGAATCAGTTTTTCTTGATTTAAATTTTAAAATTAAAATATGAAAATCCATCTTAAAAATGTTTATTAAATGTTAAGTCTTTCGGAATTTTCCGGCAATCCATGTTTTATACAGTAGGGGAGTTATTTTGCTCCCCCTACTGCATAAAATTGAAACCATGGATTGCTGGAAAATTCCATCAATGGTGGGAAAGTGTTGTCATAAATGACGGGAAATTCCTTCAATGGCATGGAAAGTTCTTAACATTTAATAAACATTTTTAAGATGGATTTTCACATTTTAATTTTTAAATTAAAATCAAGAAAATATGGGTCTGGTTTAAGAGTAAAACAATAAATTGTATAGTAAAGGCAAAAACATGGAGGAAGAAAAAAAAAAAGAAAAAAAGTAGGAAGTGCCCATAGTTCTATCCTAATAGAAAGTGCAGTTTTGTTTATAAAGAAATTAATGCTTGGATATATAAACACATGTTAAAGATCTGATGGCACAATGGTAAGAAAACCACAATGTCTTAAGTCCAATAAAAGCTCTGTGTCTTTTACCCGAGCTCCGAATGTTCTCTTGGCTTACGGAGTTTCCATTTCCTCTTTGAGTCAGTTTGATCAGTTAATAACATTAGATCACTTCAACTCTCCAGCGCCTGTTCCCCCACTTTGAATCCCCTCAAGGTGGAACTATTGAAATGATACAGAGTCACTTTGAAGGGAGGCGGTTTGCAAGAGTGGGTGTTACTCCAATGTACATGATTACTCATGAACGAGTGCTGAATATGTATGGATGAGGATAAATGATGTCATATCGCATTAGAGGGACAAGAGAGGAGAGAGAGATGGATGGAGGTAAAGAATAAAGCAGAAGGAAAGAGGGAGGGGGGAATGTAGGGAGTGTGGCGGAGGCTCTTGGGAAGAGGACAGTGTGTCATATGAGCTTCAGAGTGAGAGGCCTTTATCAAGTGAGGCATGAGCCGCAGTTGAGACTGTCCCGCGCAAATATGGCAACCACCTGCTCACCATTGCTCTGCGTCTGCAAATAATTAATTTGGAGTTTAGGGTAATTGTAACAAAAATACAAAATCTGGCTGTGTCACATTCATTTCTCTCGGCCCCGGCTGGGTTTCATTTGAAACATATCATTTCGTGAACACTTGCTCTTTTTCTGGAAGGATTGCGGCAGGTTATTTGCCCGGGAGAAACAGCCAACAAGCGCTTATATCATGTCCTGGTCGCCTCATACCACACCAGCTTCACATTCCACACATCGCGGATACAGTACATGCGGCGGGCTGTGCCAATGTTGCAGCTGTGTGAAAAATCAGCAACCTATAAAGAAGCACTTTAAGGAAGCAACTGGCCTATCGAACAGTTGTCCAATATAATGACCACATCTGCAAGTGTGTGTTTGTATATCACTGTGTGATATTCCTCGAGACTAAGCACCATCAGTGTCTCTCTATATGATTGAAGGTGTTGGTGTGAGGCTGTCTGTGCGCATGCATTGGGAAAACCAACTGAATATTTCATCATGCATGAGCGTGTGCGCATGTGATTGAGTGTGTGTATATCTCCTGATTGAGATTGGTTTGACTGGCTGGGAGGGAACAGATGTCAGCATGTGTTGACTGCCAGCAAGACTGAACAAAGCCAATCGCATCGTCTTCCTGTCCAAGAGCACTAAAACAAGGGACCTGCAAAACCGAGGCCTGTCAACAAAACATACAACAGCACACATGTGTACGCTCACATAAAAAAAAGAAAAAAAAAAAGAACCCTAAATCCAGCATAGCATCTAATCTTTTCCATTTGCCCCAACACAGATTTGGAAGAGCAAACAATTGGCATTGTGTCTGAGACCAAGCACAGGGCACAGATTTGTTCCTGTTCCCCGTGTAATTATTTACTAGGTAGTACTCCTGTGTGACCGCGTGATTAATTAACACAGAACCACGAATTGCGTTAAGACCCAAACTGGTAATTTATGTCCCTATCTCATACACACATGGTCAAAACAAAGCGTTTAAATGGTTATGGAAAATATGAGTCATTCAATGAGGCATGTTCATCAGATATATGAGACAGAAGTTATGAGAGTACTCGACAAGGACCGCATTCTGCTCACTGATGCAAATGGTTAATATTAACACGCGCGTAAATACTGTAATTATGCGCTATTTTTGTGGAGATACAATTTTCATCAAACTTTGAGAGATACCAAAAAAAAAATGTCAGCGAAACGTTTGAAAACGGGTGAGCGAAGAAAGAAAGGAAACCTGAATGACTCTTGTTTGGTACTAATGTGTGTTGACAGCTTATGTGGTATTTTTATTCTTTCAGGTAAAGCTCTTAATGACAGCTCTTACAAGGTTGTGCGAGTTTCTTCTTGGTCAGGTTTTTGAATGGTTCTCATTGTATCGATAATGACACCTCTTCTTCTGCATCAGAACACATGCACACATAAATATACCCACACGATGAGAGAAAGAGAGAGAGAGAGAGAGAGAGAGAGAGATTTTCTGATGGGAAGAAAAATGAAATCACTGTAAATACCAGCTTAGTTTAAGAGAAGACAGATTTTGTCTCTTAGATGTCAGAGTAACTGCTTTGCGAGGTTGTGTGAGTAACATTTGGAAGGATGCATTACGGAACTATTAGCTTGACATTTAACACCAGAGACACATGCAGGAGCAAGGAGGTGATGGAGAGGAAGAAGAAGAAGAAGAGAGAGAGAGAGAGAGAGAGAGAGAGAGAGAGAGAGAGAGAGAGAGAGAGAGAGAGAGAGAGAGAGAGAGAGGGTGTGATGTGCCATGACAAGAAAGCATCATGGGACTTGTGTGCATGGAAGTGTGCACAACAATATGTCATGCCTCTCCTTTCTCCTTATCTTCTTATCGACTTTAATTATTTATTTTTGATCAGTCAGCCTGTCTTGTCGCTGAGAGGACAGCAGAGGTTAACTGGTAAAGGAGGTTTCCCAGGTGCACACGTTGGGATTGGCGAATTAAAGGAAGCCCCTGTTAGAGGGGCCGCTGCATCGACTGTTGTGCATCCAATCGAGCATGTTCGTAATGACATGCTGAAAGGAATACGGCAAGAACTGGAACAGCAAAAAAAACAAGAGACAGAGGAGGAGACATAAGAAAGAAAAAGAAAAGCACACCAGATGCCTTGGATGACAGATTGCTGGAGTGCAACCCCATCAATAGCATTCTCTTTCTAAGACTGCATGCATGAGGATGGGAGACTGTTTGTAGGGGTGGGAAACACTGTTGTTGAGACCACAGGCTATGGATTTTAGGTTTACGGAGTTCCCAAAGTGGCCCGGCCATTGTGGCAAACATGAACGTGGCCCAGTCACTCACATGTGTTCCAACTCTGGTGACCTCTTAACTTCACCACATTGTAAACCACACTCCATCTCCCTTAAGACTTTTACAGCCTGCTAGGGGTGCATAACCCCAGGGTTAAAGAGCAATCTGTAACTAATTAGCCATTTGACTGCCAGTGCTGGTTGCTGAACAGGAAGAATTAAGTGGACTGAGGTAAGACGGTGGTGACGGGGGAAAAGGCGGCAGGTGGAAAGAACCGGGACATGGGGTTTGATTCGGGCCTAGATTAGGCTTAACCACAGAACCTGGTTACAAAGCCATTGGTCGCTGTTTATGGGACTCTCAGTGTGGTCCCTCAGTAATGACTGCCAGACCTGGAGCAGACAGGCTTTTTAGCGTTCAGCAGTGTCTGAAGCATTCACTACATTTACATGTGCAGTTTTAATGGCGCTACAGCGGGTTTTTGTGTAGTCAAGCTAAAGTGTTTAATCTGTCCATGTATACATGACACATTGCGGAAGCGGATATTTAAAGGATTTAATACGAGTCCAAATAGTCGAATGCTGGACAAAGCTAAGCTACAATTACATTATGTAGGTATGTTAGTCAGACTTTGCAAAACTTAATTGTAGAGAAAATTAATTTTTACAGTTGCAATGAAATTAAATATTTTTTCTAAATGCATGTTATTGATCTTATAGTAAACAATTCATCCATGCATGTGTTGCATTAAAAATCCAAAAAATCCAAATAAGTTCTCAATCTGGTGAAACTAAAGACTTCTCTCTGGTGACTTAGGGTGCTTTCACATCTGTAGTTCGGTTCATTTGGTCCGGACCAAGGGTGAAAAATAATACTTTGTAGCATTTTTCAGGGGTTTTGGTTCCTTTTCACACTACACTGATTACTCTGGTCCGAATCAGTTGATGAGTTGATTAAACAAACCAAAATGCAGTCACGTGACAACATCCACATCACACGTTGGCCAGATGTGTTTTGAACGTATTTACATAACTGCACATCGATTGGTCAGAATTAACGTGCGGGGAAATTCCAACAGAACTCTTGGAAGTAAACAAAGAGGAGGAAAGTCCAACATTCTGTTTTTTACTATGGAGAGACGACTGCGTGGGCTGATTGTATCCCTGGTCATAGTTTATTATATAGTTTGTCTACACCACTTTAGGCAAACAATAACATTTGAGAATGAAGCGAGGATGCGGCTTTAAAATAATAGTTTTAATGCACGTGGCGGAGGTGCATCGCAAGTCACTTCAGGAGGAGACGTGCATTAATGTTGCTAAACAGTGACATAATGCTCAGCACAGCTGACTACGGCAGCAGGTTTAGTCCACAAATGCGCAGTTCTTTGGGAGTTGGGTCTGTTCGAGGTCCGATCACGTTCTCACCACAAACAAACCGCCCCAGAGTTCGTGTTTGGTCCACTTTTGGTGCGCACCCGAGTGCGATTGCTGCATTCACACCTGCCCAAACGAACCGCACCAAGGGGGACAACAGACTCCAGTGCAATTCAACCAAACTAAATGAGGCAGGTGTGAAAGCACCCTTATACTGGACTTCTCCAAACATTTAGTCCCTTTAAATCCCGTCCCTTTCTTACAATCAACTGCAAGCTCAGATTCAGATCTGCCTCCATCCTATCAACAATCAATGGATTAAACAAAGTCCCCATCCAACATTTTCTTTTTCTTTTTTGATAATCCGTTTCACTCGGATGAACATCACAATACAATAAATTGCGACTTTAAAGTGCACCTTAATGCACCATTTCAGAAAGATGCAAGGTCTGCTCAAATTAATGATGTCTGGTTGGACTAAAATATTTAAATGACAAATCATTTCGAACTGAAGTGCACGTAAATGTGCCATTCGAGAAAAAGAGAGACAGCAAGAGGGACAGATAAAGAGGAGACAACCTATGACAAATAGAGAATTCAGTGAGGAAGAGGAAGAATTGGCAAAAGAGATATATGGATAGTGAGGCATGACGAAAAAAGGCATTTGTGTGAGATGGAAAAACAGAGAGACAGAGAAAAAGAGAAAGGAGTTATTGTTAGGCAAAAGAGAGATATGAATATAGATGGAGGGAGAAGGGAGAGAGAAGTGCAGAGCAGGCCTTGTTGGGGCCGGGCCCCTGCCCCTCATCCATCAGCTTATCTGCAGAGGGATCAGGGCCGTGCAATGAGCCGTGGGCACCCTTACACATGTTGACACTCCTCAAAATAAGATCCATTTACCTCCAGCCTGCCGTTCCAGCTGCAAGCACACCCCTCACTGGAGGTTAAGACACCCCCCCTCCACCACCAACCCCCCACCACACATCTCAGATGGTCTCCACTGCCAGGTTATCTATGTTAGACGAGATAAAGAAAGCTGAGGGAAAGTGTGGGGCACAAAAACTGTTACTCTAATAATCTACAGATGGCCAGAGTGCACCTATGTAAGATTGCGATAAAAGTCTCGGTGAGTTCTCAACACTGCAGTCTCTGGTTTGAGCTACTTTCCGGAAAGAGAGGAATACCGTGATTCCATCTACGCCGGCACTTCGGCCCTATCTGCTCGGAATATAATGAGCGCAGAATTAGCTCTGGACTGTTTCGTTTTGCGTCCATATTCAGGGCTGATTACTTTCATTATCATAGATCTATCAGCCTTTTATTTTTCCTCATCAAGTTGCAAATTTGGGTCTTCTTGTCCACTGTCCAGCCACTTTCACACCACCCTAAATGACTAATGATGCATTTAACTGGAGAATTAGCAGCAGAGTGGAGAGAGAAAGACGGCAGAGAGAGAGAGAGAGAGAGAGAGAGAGAGAGAGAGAGAGAGAGAGAGAGAGAGAGAGAGAGAGAGAGAGAGAGAGAGAGAGAGAGAGAGAGAGAGAGAGAGAGAGAGAGAGAGAGAGAGAGAGAGAGAGAGAGGCATGTATTAACGCAACGTCATACCTCCATGAAAATGGAGTGCCTAAGGAAACAAAAGAACAAATCAGGGAAAGCGAGAGAGTTGTTGGGCGAACGGGAATGCGTCAGATAATGAGACATTTATTTTACCCACCAGCCCTGTGTGTGTGTGTGTGTGTGTGTGTGTGTGTGTATGTGTGTGTGGTACCACGATGATACGCCTGTTTTCCCCCGGCCCCCATTATCAGTGCACTTGAACCCGGTCTAACAATGAGTTCATAGAGATTGAGAAGTGCCGAGCCCTTAATTGTATGTATTTAGTCACGCAAACAGAGGCAATGGCCTGAGAATGGCTAGTTAGCCAATGACATCATTTGAGTTTTGGAGTCGACTCAATGGACCCGTAGCAAATTTGCACAGTGGCAAATGTCTATCCATCGCCGCTATGGAGGAGCAGCATGGTTTCTCTCCAGATCAATGTGGTCCTGTTGGTTGTGTCTTGAGATTTACCACACAGCTCTGCTTTAGGGTCGCAGACATCTCCCAAGTGACTTACTACTCCACTTCTTAACAGTCTCTGTCTTCTGGATTTTTTAAAGTATTTGCTTCGTTCTGTTGTGTGTGATGGTGTGTGGAGTGCGTGATCTGTCAATCAATGGCTCTAGTCAGTGGCGGCGGTATGGAACCGCTGATCGCATCATGATGTTAGTGTGCCTGACTTGCTCTGCACAAAGGAAGAGGAGCACAAGGCTTCTCAAGCAGAGATGTCAGCACTCGAAAAATCAATCACCATCTGGGCTCTTCTCTTCCCAGACTAGAGGGAGGGAGAGAGAGAAAGAGACAAAAAAAGAAAGAAAGACAGAAAAATGGAGGAAAAAAGAAACGGAAAGGACCAGCTGAGAGGTGCAATGTTGCGGCAATGTTGTGGCAATGTGGTGGCCTGTCCGCCCATTAGGCGTTGTGAGAACGACACACATTAGCTGCAAGCAAGGTCACACAAAGCAAACAAAGATTAGCAGAAAGAAAGCAGCGATTCGTCTGCCTGACTAACACCTTGGGACCCAGGAGTCATCGGGTTTACCACAGATTTTTTTTGCGACTCGTTTTGCCATTTTCCCTTTTTTTTGTTGCATATTTCTTTCCCATCTGCTATGCTGCGACACTCCTTTATCAGGCACTTTTAAACATAAACCTCTCTCTTCTCTTATAAACACAAAGATAAATACTTTACGCAGACGGCGCCTCTTTAAAGACCCCAATGGGTGGCTTGGTGTTCGCAGAGGGGTGTTGGGACAGCGGCGTGATTTTTACAGCAGTGTTGCCTCTTTTCAGTAGCACAGCTGTGTGAAAAATACCAGTTAGAAAGGGTGCTGAGGCAGCAAAAGCATTTAATACTCAACAAACAGTTATCTAAGCCCATGTCCAATAACCAGACACCACTGTAATGTGACCTACATACTAAGTGAATAAGAATTTTTACATCAGGGAGGGGCTGAGGAGAACAGCACAGAGCACAGCTCATTCAGCTGACAGTAATTAAATAGCAAGTATTCCTTTTCACTGCCCTTTTGCCTCTCTCCCAGCTAAGAAAGTATAATGTAACAGAACATATTGTGCCCTTCTCTGTATTCTCTTCCTCTTGCTCTCTCTCTCTCTCTCTCTCTCTCTCTCTCTCTCTCTCTCTCTCTCTCTCTCTCTCTCTTACTACTACTCTCTTCGCTTCCCAGCTCTCTGTCTCCTGCTTAACCTCGGCCAGATTTAATTAAATGAAGAATTGGAGTTTGATTGTGCATTTGATCTCTTGTTTTGTGATGATGTGTCGCAGATCGTAAATAGTTGCTGGGAAAGCGCAGGTGTGTGCTACATTGATTTTTTTTTTTTTTTGTCATTTCACCTCGATTAGACTTTGTAGACCTCCATCGTAAACATAGACGCATACATGCTCACTCTCCCTGGAGAATGGTTGGCAGAGTGAACCCTCGGTCCTGCTGTAAGCTCAGGTAGGCCCTTTACAGAGAGACCACTGAAAGATTATGAAAGAGTGGAAATGAACATACAGCGGAGAGCGGAGAGCGGGCTGCCAGGAACAAAGCAGGTGTCCATATTAATGCTCGGCGCGCTCTTGAAAGGCCTTTTCGGGTGCAAAGAGCAGAGTCAGGGAAAATAAAGTTTTACCTCCCAATTAGATGAACGAGAAGCCACGGGGTTGCAAACTTTCAGTCAGAGGGAATCATCGCAACAGATGACTCTCCTTTTAGGTTCTTCCAAACAACGACACTCATACTCGCTTATGTTCTTTAACGTTTCACGTACAACACTTTTGAAAGTGTTTTCATTGAAACTTTGAGGGGGCGACGGGGGCGGGGAGAGGAATAACACACAGGCTGTGTGGCGCAGGCTATATCGGACTTGAGTTCAAAGACTAAGAGTCAAACATCTCCAAATACAGCACTGAGTGATGCAAATGATGCGTTTAGCACAAGGCATAACATGTTTCCATTTGGAAAGACTGCAGATTATATAAATAGCCGAGCATGAGTCAGACAGCCAGTCCCTATTCTGAAAACAGAATTTTGTTTTCATTAAACAACAGTGCATAAAAAACTTTGAGGCAGAAAGAGGGTGATAAGACGAAGGAAAAACAAAACCAAAAACTACTATGGATCAATTACTGCCTGTCAGGAGCAGTTTAATTGAATTCTCGTCTACATCTACCACACTTTTGGCTGGTTGTAGGTGGACCCATTTACATTCGTCTGGCCGCGTCGCCTTCAACAACATTCACAGGCACATTCAAAGGTCTGCACAAAAAAAAAAGACAAAGAGAGTCAGACTGACAAAAAAAACATTGGAAGGAAATAAAAGTGCGATGCAAACATCAGATCAAGTCTTAGCGTTCAAATGGGGATTAGGCTAAATCTTTAAGTAAACCAGAAAGTTACCAGTGAAAGAGGAGGAGGAGAAGGGAGGGCCGGGAACAACAACAATTCCGCTTTTGCAGTGGCCTGAGAACTTTGATGCTAAATGCGTACGAAAAAGCAGACAAAACAAGGTAAAAAATAAAAATGCCGTGAGATTTCCTCCATGGCGTGTTTACTCGCACATTCGTTCTGTTAATTCAATTACAGACACTCCTGTATTTCCTGCTTGTCTTCCCCTTGCCTTCTTTTTTATGGTGTGGTATAACAGCACAGCCTCACATTTCTGTAAAGCCCTCATAAATATAGAGAGGATGGAGGTGAAGAGGAGAGGGAAAAGCATCAAATTATTTCTCCTTCTCCTTTTCAGATTTGCTCTCCGAGCGCTTTGTCGATGACCGCTGTTTCTTCACACTACTGCTATCTTTAAGCCCCCACTGATTTTAAGCTTCCATGTAGAAACCAGTCTCCATTGAGGAGAAGTCCTTTGTAAACTTAAATACACCCCAATGTGTCCCTCAACAAAAGCTTCTCCAATTCTTTTCTGTCTGGCCTTTTTTAATGCCTTAAGTTTAGGTGGTCTGTGGGTGGTAGATTTTTTTTTCCTCTCTCTCTCTCTCTCACTCTCTCTTTTTTTTTAATCAAGCATTAGCACTGCTCCCCATTCAGCACCACAGCGACTATAAAAATTCATCAGGATTAAAATGACCTCACAAGCAAAATTAAAGTTCCTATAGTACACAATGGGGGCTGTATCTTTTTTAACATGTCCTCAGGGCCTTGGGAACAGAATTGTTTCCTGACAAAGTGCTCTCGCATTGACAATGGGCACCTTTCAGGCCTTCTACACCGACTGCCTTTAGAGAGCAGGAGAGGGACTTATTTCACATATCAATCAAATAGAGGATGAAAAAAATGGAGTGAGAGAGAGGGAGTGAGAGAAAGACCCTCATCTAGTGCAAGTGGTGCTTCAAAATGTGAACGGATCAAAATAGGGTATATGCTGCTTTTACGGCGTCATTGACGGATATTTAGAGGTGGAACAATGGTGAGAGCAAGATTTGATTAAAGATTGTGGGAAGAACATTGAAGAGAGTTAAAGACTACATATCTGATGCCCAACCAAGTGTGTGAGTGTGTGTGTGTGTGTTTGCTAAAAAATGCAAAGGAAGTGTACTGTATCAAACCACAGAGGTTGTACTTGATATTTTCAAAAAAGCACAACCATCTTAAGATTACAGTGGCACACATGCTCCTATTACGCCGGCCTACCCATATAAAGACCCCAGCGTCTGTGCCGCATGCCACCCACAGCGTCCTCCGTGTGGCTGTGTCACTAATCACGTTGGAAATGAATTGGGTGCCAGCCGTGGTAATTCCACCTCGTATTTGAGCACCTCAGCCCAGATCTGAGGGACACATATAAATATAGTATTCCTGGACAGGTGGATTAATGAGCCTCCTTAAAGGCCTTCTTTATAGGTCAGTGCCTGCACCGCACAGCCACGACAGCCTAATCCCCCAAAAATCGTCTCATCTACCACTCAATTTATTAAAGCACAGAAACGGATGGAGAGAGAGAGAGCAGGAGTGGGAAAGATGGAAAGGACTAAGGGAAATATCTGAAGGGTATATACATGAGAGGACGTGGAAGCAACGGTTTACTCGTTATTCAAAGAGCTCTGATTTGAGAGCACCTACACAAGTAGTTGGTAATACAAAGTGTAGGTGTTCCTTGCTACAAAGTACTCAGTTGCAATTAAATTTCCGATGCCTTCTTTAAATTTAATAATATAGAGTATATTTACTTTTCATGCATATTCCATGGTTGAAAAGAAAGGGAAATAATTTAGCCCATGTCATCAGTTCAGTTGATGTGGTTTTAGAATTGGGGCAGGGCTTTTTTGGACTGAGATTTGATAGGATATCACATTAAACCTGATTAGATCATGGTAATAGCTTTAGGGCTCGTATGATAGATGCTAGCCTTAGGACCTGAATGTTTTCTTAATATGTCTTCTTGTGTGCAGAGCTTGAATTAATCTTTTTCTTATGTGGGTACAAACAGCTGAGCACGGCAAACTCTCTTTACACCTGTGAAGCAGAGACCGGAGTGTATAAATATTTGTGAGCACATTATTTTATATTAATTCATGTTTAAAAATACTTGAAAAAAATAAAAATATAAAATAATAATAATTCAGGCATATTCACTATTAGGGATGATATAGATGCACCACTAGTTATACAAATGCTTCGGATAAAAATGAATCAAATATCACTAGTCATTTAGTTAACATACCCGACACCAGCTTCCAAGTCCGGCCTGATTCTCTGCTAGGGTCATTCTGTCCCAAAAAATCCCAAACCTAGTGTCAATCTCCTCTCTGACTTCATCCTTCATCATTCCACTCTCCTTTTTATACATAAAACACGGTGTTCATCAGAGGTGACGGTGTACATTCTCTGTTGCGTATGGGGTCGTCTTGCGTTAACTCTGGTCTGGGCGACATCTATCTTGCATGCACACCTTGAGGGCATCTCTTAAATTGCGGAATTTGGTCATTATGTGACATTAACCTCATTAGAAAACACTCTTTAGAGGCTGAGAGATAAAATTGATTTACAGCTGCCATTTCAACCACTGCTCTGCCGATCAATTGTTAAACTATCCTTTTTATGGCCCGCAATGCTGCATCTCACACTGCAAGCTCCTCTCCACCCAGCCCTCTGCTGTCGGCATGCCAGGTGTGTGTGTGTGTGTGTGTGTGTGTGTGTGTGTGTGTGTGTGTGGCTATGTAAAAAACGCTCAGTGTGGTTGAAAATTGAAAAATACCTTCCATAAGTGAGAATCTGCCATCCGCTCACAATACAGCAATGTGATAGCTTTTTTAAAGCTGAATGAGTGTGTGTGTGTGTGTTTGTGTGTGTGTCAAGGTAAACCTATCTGCACAGAGGATGTGTATATATAAGACTTATTTATAGTAAGTATTTAGCCATATGAAAACGTGTATGCGAGTGGCTCCATCCGTCTCTCCTGTATATGTGTGTGTGTATGTATCTGTGTTTGTGTGTAAATGTCAGCATGTCAAGTCGGTGACAGCTGGGTTTAGCGTGGCCATTTAAAGCAAACACATGCTATATTCCACTGATAAATCGATAACGCCTCCCTCTCTACCCACTGCCTTGTGCAATCCCTGAGATTGATCTGTGGCTAGCACTCATGGAGACCAGGACACTTTCGAAGTATGAATAAAATATGGCAGTTTTGTGTTTCACATCTTCATCAATGGTTCTGGTCATACGAGGCCACGGGACGCACATACAAGATGGACTTGTGTCTGCATCAACGCCACCTCTGTGACAAAATCCCACCTCTTGTGTCAAAGGTGCCGACGGCCCGGTTTGCATCACCCCTTCACATTTCCCAGTGCTTCTGATGCTCTCTATTTCAGAGCCACTGACTCAACGGCAGACAATGGCATTTCAAAATAATGTGCACTCTCAATTATTCAAACCTTTACAGTACCATAATGCTTGAGTTCATAACCACAGGACTCTTGGCTCTCTCTCACACACACACACACACACACACATAGACATACGCTGCGTATCTTCCCACTCTGCTCAGAATTATGACACATATTCATTTCACGTCATCCTTCTGACTTTGGCAAGAGGCGAAAAGAGAGAGAGAGAGTGTGAAAGAGCATGGAGAAAATGGCTTTGCACCACTGCATTTAGGGGTCAAGCTAGCAGGCCATCTTGACATTAATATAAATAGATATAAATCAACATGGCAGCAGCTTTTTTTTTACATTTATTTATTTAATTTTTTTATTAAATGTGCCATCAACAGATGAGCGTCACATATTCACAGCATATTGCCACTCGCATTCACAGGCCTTTCCACAGGCTCCTTTAGAAATAGCTTCTAGGTTACCTAACCCGAGAACCTGGCAGAGAACCTCCGGCACCACAAGCTTCCCAGGTACCTGCTTTAAAACTCACTTTTTTTGTCCTGTCAGAAAAAAATCCAACAACTGTACATATAAATATATGTATGTATATGTTTATATATATATATATATATATTGGGACTTTTTTCCTTTATTACGAGAGATTAAAAGAGAGATACCGAAAGCGGTAGGGGAGGAGAAAGAGGAATAGACCAGTAAATGACCACGAGCTGGTACTCGCACTCGGATCATTCATGTGCTGTTGCCCTATATTTCGGAGCCACATGGCGATGAAACTTACACAAAACATGTACCGTTAGAGGTACAACAGCTTGTTACTGGGGCAGTCCCCTAAAAAGGACCATTTTGTTCTTTATCAACCATAAATGCTGTATATTAGTAGTACTCTAGAGTAGTAGTATATAAACTTAAGGTCCTACAATAAACAATTGAAGGCCAATTAACACTGCAAAGACAAATGCCAACAAATACCAACAAACAAGTTGGCTGTTGAATTTAGAATTTAAAACATAACTGTCATGTTCACATGTCATGTCCAAACAGACACCGACAAATACTGATTGATGTTCAGACAGGTGAAAACAAACCCTGACCAATGGCAACAGACGCCGACGAGGGTAACACACTGATCCAACAAACGTGTTAGTTGGCGTTTGTCTGTGCGGTGTGAATTGGCCTTTAGGGGTTAAATAAGGTACTAAGTTCTCCCTTTAAGGGTACTGCCCCAATGACAAGCTGTTGTATCTCTAAAGGTAAAATGTTTGCCCTCTTTTCTGAAAGTTATGTATGGTCGTTTTTTGTCATTGACTACGCCACGGCCAGCCTGTCCCGTGACGTGTTATTTCAAGAACTGTTCCTATGAGCATCTCCACTATGGCGTAACATTTAGGAGATTAAAGGGGAATTAGCTTCTGCGCACATCCACATGTATGGGGACAGATGATATAAAGCCACAAAGTGAGTAGTCATCATAATCATCTTCATCATTATGGTCATCATCATCACCCCATACGGCTTGCATCATGGGAATTACAGACAGGCGGTGGTGCCACCAGGCGTGCGCACAGTCACGGCTCAGACAGAGGCTTATTCAGCGGGAACATCTCTCTCCCTCTCTCTCTCTCTCTCTCTCTCTCTCTCTCTCTCGTCTGCTTAGCTCTGGTCTGGGCCCTAGAAAACGCTGAGCTCACAGCAAGCAATCTCTTCTGCTGTCCCCCCGTCTGCCCACCCCTCCCTCCCCCACCTGCCTGAAGGGTTTCCCCGGTTAAATAGGGCGGGGGGAAGGAGGAGGATATGACTCACCTGTTTAACCGCCACCAGCCCCCCACCACACACACACAGCTGACCCAGCTGAGAAGTACACGGTCATGAAATCTCTCACTCTCTCTCTGTTCATGCCTATGTTTTCTCTTTTCTTTGTAATTTGGATGGGACAAAAAAATAAATCATACCGATTATTTGAACTGATGAAAAGTTATTGAGCATTGGCCCGGCCAAAACAAACGTTCTTCTTTTCTTATTATCTCCCTCCCTTCCATAATCCGTTACACTTAAGAAAAGGAAAAGAATAAAAAGGAAACAAGGAATGTTTCACACAGGAAAACATACGATAGAATCCACACACATATCTTTCTTTATCTGTCATTTGTTTTTAGTCAATGTAGCTCAACCCTAAGGAATCACAGCTCTTATTCATCTTAATGTTCTTTCCAAGTATTTATAATCAGTTAATACTGTTTGTTTTAATAGTGGTTTATATATATATATATATATATATTTTTTTTTTTTTTTTAAATGTCTCTTTTCCTTCACAACATTGCATCACAACTTCATATAAACACACACACACACACACACTTTTAAATATATATATATATATATATATATATATATATATATATATATATATATATATATATATATATATATATATATATATATATATATATATATTAAGTGGAGAAAGTTAATACAAAATATATTTTTTTACGAAAAGGCAAATTATAATTTTGATGTTTCTGTTAAAAAACAAAACCTATGCAACTAGAATACATTGTGCAGAGCTTACCCAACAGATGTAGATGTTTAACTTTAGAAACAAAGCTGGATATAAGTAGCAGAAAGGGAGATGGTAGCGTTAAAAGGGAAGTGTTGACAGCTGTGGATGGTGCACGGTGTGTGGGGTCACAGAGTAGTCTGTGTTAGGGGTCGGCTGCCCCTTGCTAAATGAAGACTGGATGTGATATTGTTCTAGTCATCATGACCATCTGATGTCAATTTCACACAGCGGTGGGACCCTCCGCAAGCCGGTCATCACCACCAACCACACGGGTAATAAACAAAACCATGACAGACACACACATGCACATGTTACCATTACAGCCACAGACATACAGCACAGACTAATATATATATATATATATAATAACTCACATTTAACTCATACCAGCACGCCATTAAATATAACTACCAAATTGATGTGTTAATTAATATAATGATGGACAGAGAGAATAAGAGAGACCATAATAATGATTTTTTTTCCAGACAGACTCATGCCTTTCTACAAGTATACGCACCCGAGACACATAACCTGGCGGACACAACTCGCTGGGATGGTACATCACTCCCATCACACACGTACACACAATCACATCATCTCTTGCCTCAAATGATGCTAAACACGAGCCCATGGTATCCTGAATCTCTCCACAATCATCCCCTGTGCAAAAATAGCAATCTTGTCTTTCAGCTCAAGCAGGGCGAGAACCATTCTAAGAGGCAATGAATTTGGTTGGGGCTGAATAGGATGTTGGTACATGTTTTACTAAAGGAAATATAATGGCACACTATTATTAGATCACATTAATCATGAGGGTGCCAAAGGCACTGACAGCAGCCCTGAAAAGGATTGAAAACGTTGGTAATGGATATAAATTACCCATTGTGTGATAAAAGGATTTTTTCCACTAAGAAGGTGGGAATAAAACAGAGAGCCTCCGAATACGGGTGTGTAAAATACGGAATAATACAGGTTATCACGTCTGGATTAAAATTTTAAGGGAATCAGATAGTGACAGCGAGGCCTAAAGTTAAAGCATGAGCTGTAAAAGTATAGGAATTAAAAGCAGATTAATATCAGCGTGACTCTGAGAGAAAGTGAGCGGGCGGATGAGAGCGAGAGAGGGGGCAGGAGGCACGAGAGTAGTTTTGATAGAGGTCTGTCAGTTGCAAGACGATAATGAGTCGCGTCTCTGTTATTCGGTTATTTATTGCCGACTTGGCTGGCAAACAAAAGATCAATAATTTTGAGCAAATCTAATGTTGTCCCTGCTGCTAATGTGCTCGTCCATCACTCCTGCCCATCCACACATGGGAGAGACACCGAATCCAGCTTATTCCACATCAAATGCAATTATGTCATATGGCTTTAATAACACGCCAGCCCCCCATGAATATGTGGGGACAGTCGATTATGTGTATGCATATGTGCCCAAACATGTCACGTACTAGTAAATCATAATATATGTTGAGATATCATATGCATTTTTTTTTTCTTCGTCTGAATCAATCTTTATTTGCTGCCTCAGATTTCTAATATGAAGTGTCGCAAAAGTCCATCAACACAATGACAGAGAACATGCTCGCAGGAGAATGAACACACACACACGGGTCAATGATGTGACGCTCTCTTTTTTTGGGATGGATGGATGGATGGATGGCATCTACAGTAAAAATCTCATTCAAGCAGACAATGACTTGAATACACCTCTTCAATATGTTTGTTAATATGTTTTCAACTTCTAAAGTAAAATGAGAAAAAAATGTCAAATTAACTTGTAAATTATTATAGCTAGGTGGGTTTTGTAAAAAATGTCAAAAGGTGGAACTATCATAGGGATTCTTTTATATATATATATGCGTATGTGGCTGTGCATATACATATTTATATTATTTGAAATAAAGAGATTTCAAGAATTATTGGAAAAAATTCATTTCAAAAAAATATTTAGCAAAAAGTGTCTGCCACATCAAGTCAGACACACAGGGATTTTATTGTCATTTTATTAATATAATAATATTCATATGTTATTAATAATATAAAACATAATATTAGATATTTAAAAAAAATATGAAAAGGAAAAATAGTTCAGGTCAAATAAATATCTCCAAGAAAAACTGATTTTCATGATTCAAAAATACATGATCAAAAATATGATGATAATTTTTACGTACACCTCTTGACATTTTAAGAGACAATGATTTAAAACTTTTCATGACAACAGTATAAATGTATTTCAAACATGTATGAATACATGAATACTATTACTATTACATGATATTTCTATTCTGACGGATATTCCTAAAGATGAATCCAGATAGACAGCTCTTAACTTCTCCATACATCATTCCTAAACACAAATCAATCAACACACAATCTACCACTATATCCCCTCCTGAGTCTTCAACAGAACACATTTTATTCTTAATCTTAAACATCGTGGTAAAAAATCTTATTAGTATCTCTGCTTGTATGCCATCTCACCTTTATGACTTCACCTGCAGTGTTTACCCCAAGAAAGTCTAATTGACATCCGGCTCTCATTGCCATTGTGCGAGAGTAAACTGGAGGCAAGCCATGTGTTAATGACAGTGGTGGGGTGGAGCATGGAAAGACTCATCGGATATCATTAGCACTAGCTCACAGTGCCTAAGAAACAAGTGTCAGAAATCACAGCTCATAAAGACAGCTTTAACTGAAGAACGAAAGGGGATTTGCCCCAAAATACACTTCCTCAAAGACGACAACAAAAACATTGGTGTGAGGATCTACTGTAGGCTGTGAATCATGGCATGTTTACAGATAAAAGTTTGGGGTCAATAAGATTTGTCCTTTAAAATAAATTAATACTTTTACTTTTTATTTTATTTATATTCAGCAAGGGCAAATCCAACTGATCAAAAGTGACAAAATACATATATTTTAAATAAATCCTGTTCTTTTTTAACTCTGGAGAAAAAGGAAAGAAAGTGTATCCCTATTTCCACAAACAAATATTAAGCTCCACAATTGACTTCAACACTGATAAAAATAATACATATTTCTTGAGCAGCAAATGAGCACATTAGAATGATTCTGAATGATCATGTGACACTGAAGACTGGAGTAATGCTGAAAATTCAGCTTTGCCATCACAGGAATAAATATATTGCAATGGAACCGCCCATTTAAAATATAATAATATTACACAATATTGCCGATTGTATTGTGTTTTTCTGTTAAAACAAATGCAGCCTTGATGAGCATAAGACACTTCTTTAAAAAAAAAATAAAAAAAAAATAAAAATATAGTGTACATCAGGTTCTCTCAACAGTAGGCAAATATAATGTTACAATCACACTGTTAAATGGTGAAATTAAGATATTCTCTTCAATAGCATAGCCAGCGTCTGCTCTCTTCCTCTGAGCATTGGTGCCATCATCTTCACTTTCGGCACACACACAAAATGCTCACGCACCCCCACCGAAGACTGCGAGTCTTCAAAGATGTCATTTTTTTAAACATACACATCAAAGTTGTGGAAGAGAGGCTTTCTTTACTGAACATCTGCCTTTGTGTTCAAGCACAATTTAGCTTTGAAAAGAGAAGGAGGGAAAGCGAAAGACATCCAAAGATCGCTTTCCCATCCACATCCCCCGCGCCGACTGGCAATACATCATTTGTATTGATGCAATATTAAATTTCAATATCGCATGTCAAAAGGTACAAAATGATAGATCATAGCCTAACTAAA
>NC_136877.1:24009744-24149744 GCF_949152265.1 Phoxinus phoxinus
GTCACCCCCAAATCCACCCACAATGCAAAGCTGCGTGAGCGTCGCTTCCGATTGTGTGGAATTTTTGTTTGTTTGTTTTCTTTTTTCCGTCCTGTTCGCTCCGGAGAATGCCAACCGTTATCAGATTACTCTAATCTGTTGCTACAGAATTTAAAAGCAGGGCTGAAATTGTTTTCAACAAAGCAGATGTGTGCTTTATGGGTTTTATATCCTGAGGTTTTTAAAAAAAAGACCCATAAGTTTGAAACATACTTCTTTTTAAGCAGTAACTTTTGATAGGATGAATTAATTAAATTAAATGATATAATGGAAAATTTAAAAAGGCATCAAAGAGAAAACTAGAGGGTAACTTCAGTTTCACTTTTGGTGGTGTTGTTTCTCAACAGCTGACCACAGAGGCTGTTATTTTATAAGCCGTTGGTCACCTAAACGAAAAACAAGTACAGTACACTCCGCTTTCCAATAATTATATTACAATTTTCAAGTCAAAAACATGATAATGTGTGTGTGTTTCTGTTGGTGGTAATGATGACTCCAGGGGGATTTAATTGGAGAGTCCAGATTGTCGGACCGGTGACCCCACACAAGTCACGGCCACCATTAGCGTTCGGCTCGCATGTTAACAAACACAATCCCTTCGCCTTTTACCGTGGCGAAAATTCAATTTGAGCTCTTTGTCTGCTTGCTGCCTTTGCCCTAACGATGGTCCCCTTCGCTCTCTTCCTCTCTCTCTCTCCCGCTTTTTCCCCTTAACCAACAGAACACAGAGGAGTCGTTAGGACCCTCTCTTCATTACTTCAAAAAACCAATCATTAGACACCAGAGTATATACGTAATTAGAAAATCACTTCCTTTGCAATCCTGGCTAAGTAGTTTACATACTGTAATTACAGGGACAAAATCAATTTTTAATCATTCTACTGATTGGGCTCATCAGCTCAGTAGGAACATTGTATCCTGCTTGTTGTGCGAAAGCAACATCTGGGCTAAAACAATTACCCTTTTGTGTTCCAAAACTATTCAGCGCAGGGCATTCTCCAGCACCCGACGGCTGCCACTAAGCCCCTGCGTAGCCATCTCTTTCTTCCACTTTCTGTCTCCCTCCTTTCCTCTTTCTTCCTCTCTTTCTGCCCTTGACTGTTGCGCGGCGGATCGCATTTAAAGCCGTATAAATCAATACGCTATAATAAGATGCTCTTGAGAAAACGCAGCATATTGCTTTTTTAACACCTATTGTTCCCCCCCCCCCACCCTTTTTTTAGACTTCGTCGTGTTGCTTGTTGTTGCTTGCGACTCAATCAGGAAAAAGGGAACAGATTTTGTTTTGCCTGAAGAAATATCACCTTATTAATAATACGTGTTCCACTCAGCTAACAATTAGAGTAGTATTTAATGCACAAGTACAATATTCACAGAGCAAAACTGTGACTGCATTTTAATTATCGTTGTTTTTTAGAGAGCGATGCAAACGGCGGGAGTAACAGTGCTGTGGCCGTCGGCTCCGGAGAAAACTAAGAAAAGGAGGAAAGAAAGAAAGATGTTTCCTAACACGACGTATTGAACTTTGAAGTCAAAGAGTTCCTAATATGTTCCTACCCTTCGCTGCATAATAAAACGCTTTGTATTCGTGTCTATGCAATGGCGGATCGATGGGCATTAGGCCCGACTCCCTTTCTCTCACTTTGAAAACAGAGGAAATCAGATTTGGAGAAAAAAAGGGAGATGAAAAATCAGTTAAAGCATTGATCGCGCCTGCTGTATGCAAATCACATTTGCCTCTATTTTTTGACTGATCAATAGGGTTAATTAACAGATTCGTTTTAACTGCACTTTGCGACACCGTCGACCTCAGAAATCATCCCACCGTCTCGCTGCCATCGAAGTAATGAATGACGGAGTGCGTGCGAGGAGCCATAAATCCAGAAATCCAATCCATCTATGAGCACAGGCATAACTGTAAAATATGAGTGTGTAGACAGCTCTTAGGTAGATCTTTGAACGTAGGGACAGCAAAGACTGTCTTGAGCAGAGGATCAAGGCCCGCCAGAGGTGAACTTTGAAAATAAATATCAACATTATCCACGTTACACTTATTTAACGTGAGCACAAGTAGTTCGTAATTCCGACAGTCAGTGCTGCATGTGTGTGGTGGCACTAGAGGTGGCATTTTTGCCATGGCTCTGGTGATGTTCTACTATTTTGGATTAATAATGGATGCTTTTTGAAATGATTATTATTCCCAAAATGCTCTTTTGTGATTTGCTTTGAAGGGGGAAGCACTGGGAAGATTGCACTTGCGAAAGGGGGCCGCTCATTTGGAGAGCTTTTTCCAATTATACAATTAGTCAGGAATGTAGGGCAGCAGCCTCTGTGTACAGATCACTCCGACCCTGCAAAGAGAGAGAGGTTTTCGTTTTGTTTGTCAAGTACAAAGTTTTTTTTTTTTTAAGTAAATACACAATTATTAATTAATAAAAAATAATAATGAACAACACTGAACAGCTAGCACTTAACAGTACAGTACAAATGTACTGTAAGAAGAGGGATTAAAAAAAAAAACTCTGACCTTGCTACTGTTGATTGTGTGCAAACACCAAAAGCGATACATTTTCCACTAATAGACAAAGTAACGAGGGTCAGACATTTCTGGTTAAGTATTTCTCTTTGTTTCTGAACGACTTTTTGCTGTTACATAGAATGGGTTGATTGGCCAGTGTTGGCACCCAGGACCAAAAAGTCCTAATTATGCGACTGATTATATATTTTTTTTCTTTTAGATGGTGAAGAGATTTTAATTTTATCATTTGCCCTTTCCATTGTCCTCTTGCCAAAGCTGGTATAATGCCTGCTAGTTTAATATGAGTGGAAGAGAAAGAGAAAAAAAAAAAAACAACAGCTACCATCTGCTTGCCTGTGGATTTTCTGTAATCGCTCTTTACTGATTACACTGCTGACTACATGAACCTCTTAAATAATTATCCTGCAATAAAAAATGCTAAATAATTATTATCATTAACTCCTAGCAAGACGGCTGCCACTCCAACTAATGCTGCCTAAACTGTCAGAGACAGAGCGCCTATGTGCCATGTCAATCATCGGATGGTGAAGAAACGGACGATTTTCAGGATGCTTCAGAAGGGAGATGAAGGTTTGATGGATAATGTCTGGCTATATTACAGATTAAACTCAAGAGCGAGGGGGGTTTGTAGGCGTGGGCTATAAGACGAGCGAAGCACCTTCGGGGGCTCCACAGAAGTCCGTGTTTTGTTTCTCGCTTTGTTTTGCTAGTTTGATTTTGTCTGCTGGATATTGAGAAGATGACAGAAAGTGAGCCGTGCCTGACACCGGTATGTGGTTGTACGGTACGTGTTCTTCTCTGAAGCCGAGGTCGTCGTGTAGGAGTTTATTAAGTTATGAGTGTACGTATTTACAGAATTGCTTTGGACGGCACATGTTTATGATGGATCCCGTATGGCTGCAGCGAGTCATATAGAGTTCAGACTCTAGGAAAAGCCAGTAGTTTGACAGAAGTCTTAGCAATGGGATTTTCTATATCCGATACTTCAGCGATAAAAAAAAAAGAGATGCTAAAACAGATGAGACCAGTAAACCAGCTAAGCAGAAACCCCGTCCTGTAGCCGATTTCAAAGACTGGGTAATGACATCACAATGCTGAAACAAATACTAACCCCTAAAACCGACAGTAAAAAAAAAAAAAAAAAAAAAAATATATATATATATATATATATATATATATATATATATATATATATATGTGTGTGTGTGTGTGATTTACTTTGTTTGAAACAATTTTCACTCAGAAACTGCTAGTAAATTCAACAAACAATCATAAAAGAAAAAACAAGTAACACAATGAATTGAACTTTGAACCATAGAGTACCAAGTGACTTGAAGTAGAAAGGCTGAAATGGTATTTTCTTGTAAAACATACTCTAATAATCTTCTTTTATTTACTTTTTTAACAATATAACCTTATAGCATTAGTGTTGGTAGCACAACCTGAAAGATAGCATTATCGGTATCGATATCTGCATAGATAGCAGAATCAGATCAATTCAGGACTTCTGAACTTTTCTTTGCAGGTGACTCTGCCATTAAGCTGACCAATGAAATCGGCTGTTTATCGGCGTTTAGTGATTTGCAAAAAAAAACTAATTGTGCAAAACAAATGCACTTTCAATTTTTTTTTTTATCAAATCAAAAAAAGGTTGGAAAAGGGATTTAGACTTGTCATTTTTTGGTCAACAGCATTCTCTACTGCCTGCCATTACACATGCCATTGCTGACGTTCTATCCATATTTTAATAATAATAAAAAAAGCACATTTTCATGCTTCTAGAAAAGGTTCTCATTGATTAGCACTTTAGCACCAAGCAATCAATTCCCACAAACCAGTCTGACCTTGCACACACAGTACGATGACCTATTATGAATTGAGCTTCATTCACTGCAGGAAAGCGAAAACTGAGAAAAGAATGATAGAAAGATGCAAGCATGCAAGTGCAAGAGGAGTACGGGACAAGAAGAATAAACTGAAAAACAAAGACAATCTGAGAAGCAGAGCAGCGAGACAGATGTAAAACTGAGAAGTGTAGGAGCGCTACATCCCACCCTGTGAGCTTGTTGTGGAGCCATCATCTCTTTTCATCTCATCTCTTTTTTCGGAGGACAGAAGATGTTCGAGTAAAACGGCAGGCAGACCCAATCAGTCGAGCCCTGATACAGACAGATAATTCACCCCTCCTGTCACATGATCCCTCATCAGTCTGGGAGATGGGGATATATCGCCAGCAGCTCCCGGAATAATGGCTGCACCTGTTTACCGTGTCACCTCTGTTTGCTAATTGTCTCCTTGAGCTACATTGGGGAAGTGAATATGTCTCCTGCTTCTGACAGGCGGGCGTTTATTTGGAAAATATCATTACTTCCAGCATGATTGTTCTTTCTCCTGCTTTTTTTTCTTCTTCTTCTTTTTGTCACTTTGTGCTTTTTCTCTCTCTTTCTTTTTGTCTTTACTGTCTTCTTCCAGCAGGAGGGGGAGGAAGTGGTAAAAGTTAAATGACTATGCTTGGATACAGATTTCACGTCCTGATTAGGTGAGGTGACAGCGCGCGGCTGAAAAGTTCACATCCACTTGTTTCGCTGAGGAGGGGAGCGTGACAGACATCTTTAATATCCTCCTCTTTTGGCGCCATCAATCCCCGTGCCAAGCAGTCGTACCTGCAGCCGGGCGTACGAGGGAGGCGGCACAGGAAGAACACAGACAGGTTCACGCGAGGGGGTAGACAAGCGCCTGTAAACAAACTCAGCCCATGCAAGAGATTCAGCAACCATGCGTTTGATTTACCTGTAATTACAACTTCAGAAAGTCGCGCTATATTTACGCAGTTAAAAATATGGCAGGTGCAAAAAAAAAAAAAAAAAACTGATAATTTGACTGATAATCAGTTGCTTTTTCTAATAAAACGCTGCTCTTTTCAGTACTGCCAATTCCAACAACTTTAAGGCAGGCTGAGCGTTTGGGTTTCATTCAACCTGGATGCTCTGGATCAGTTGTATGTAACTGAAGCCTATAATGTTGCTCCACACTGGTTCAGGTGCAATAAAGACACGTGCTGAGACAGACCATGAGATCTGTATGTGGTGCAGGAGAGGAGGGCACTTTGATGATGGGGTAAAATATGATTCCTGTCCAAGGTGCCACTTTCCTGAGAACAAAACCTCCTTTCTTCCCTCATCCGCATCATCAGCATCTGTGTCTCTGTCATCAGTGTCATTGATGCTTTTTTTGGTTTTACTCAAAGCAAAGCAAACAGACAGAATTGCTTCTGTGTAATAAAGGATTCAGATTGAAATATAGACAAATATTTATTTTATATATGTTTAAAATATATATTTTGAAGGTCCGCTTATAATGTTAATATAACTTTTTCCACTAAAAACGACATAATACATTTCACAAAAAAAAATAAAAAATACTTTTAATACTTAATTAATAAATGTATTACTTAAGTCTCGTTTCTGACACTAACCAGAAAAACAGGAAAAACTTATTTATTTGGCAATTAAAAAATGCCAAAATCTGCCAACATATCATCACTGGGGATAAATCTGTTGACCACTATAAAACGTCACAAATTCATGATCATTTTTACTTTTTCTCAGACCCTTTTACAGGCTGCTGCAATTTCAAGAAATGCCCCTTTCTCATGAAATGAGTAATAGTGCCTTTCTCCAGTAAGACACAAGCTGCAAATTCAAAAACATCCTTCAACACCAGCCTCTCTGCAAATCTTACATGATCACACTCTAACATATACCTCAAACAATCCACACTAACTGAAATGCTGGAATGCTTCCCAAGGATTTTATTTTAAACGATTTAAACGAAGAAACTTTTGCCTCCTCACTATATGAGCCGATAAGATTAAGGGGAAATATTTCATAAAAGCACATGGATGCTAAACACACTTGCAATTGCGTGCAATGAATCAATTTATTTGGACTTTTTGTTTTGTTTTTGTAATCATAACAGACATGTAGGCTAGTACAGAATGAGAAAAAAAAAGAAAAAAAAAGAGGACGGTAAAATCTGACACAAATTTACAAAGTCTTGAGCGTTACCCAATCCTCCTTTGAAAGACTCCTGCTCAGCGCTAAATAAATAATCTGGACGGCATAAACTCTGTGAACTACATAACCTGACCTCCCTTTAAAGTAGCGCAGAACCCTGAGAATACAGGCCTCCCAGAGAGAGAAAGAGAGGGGGATTGAGAGAGGGCAGCAGTGAGAGGGCAGGGGCACAGATGTGGGGCTCAAAGCGGGCCACCCCCAGAGCCTGCAAGGGGAATTCTAATCACCCTGTAGTATTTCAATAGAGTGCCAAGATGAACACACTCGCTCACATGTACACACACACACACATACAAACAGATACACAGTCACACACACACATACTCAAAGGCATGCTTGCCTTAAGTCACATTCTAAATTGGATCCCAGGAGCTTTTTCTCTACCTTGTTCACCAAAGGCATTGTGTATGTTTTCTGAGTACTCAGCATATGCTGGGTAACCTGAGCGCTCTTTAGCACACACATACGCACACACAAACATTGTTTCCAGAAGTAGTAGTTATTGTGTCTTTTTTTTTTTCTTTTCCTAAAGGTATTTCCCATTAGGAGCCTAATTAAATTCAAAACACCACACATATCTACTATGTCTAAGCTTAAAAATAAATCAATCAATCAATAAATAAACACCCACCTGAGACGAAGCCACAAAGTCTGTGTTCACATGTTTATTATATTGTTGCTGTTTTTTCTAGAATTCTCTATTTTGAGAGGATTCTCCGAAATACGTTCCTCCGTAAAATTGTGCATAGATGATTGATGACTGACAATGATATCCTACAGTTTTGTTTTATTAAAACTTATTGTGGGATGCCAAAAAATCCTCTAACTGCTCCGCTCGGAGCTTAAATGTAATCTAACACTGATTTTCACCTGCCATCTTGAGGATTTTTACATTCAAAACTTCTCAGCTCAAAATAAACTAGTTGAAAGTCTTTGAATAAAGCATTTTCTTAATGTTTTGAATATAACGATTTTTATCTTGCCTTTTATTTCACAGGATAGCGTACGAGTGAGAGGAAATGAAGGGGAGAAAAGTGGGATTGGGAGCCAAATTCGAACTTGGATCGCCTGCACAACATGTCAGAGCACGTGCGCTACCTGCCGAAATCTCCAATAACGAATGGAAGACTCCTGAGAATTAAAAGGAACGATGCTCTCGGTTACCTATTCACAACATTTGCCTTTTAAAGGACTGTTCCTACAGTCCTAGAACTCAACAGACAGATCATGGATCAACGCTGTCTGTCAGAGCAGCAAAATGGCAAAAGTAATAGCGAAACCAGTGAAGTGTTGACTTTACAAAGGATACAAGGAAAAAAACAGACCCCCAACCCCCCCACCCTCCCACCCCCTCTTCATCACCATCTCTCTCTCCCTCACTCTCTCTCTCTTCGGCTGGCAGCCGAAGTTAACATTTTCAGAGAGAATATTCCTCCCTCCAATAGTGGAGTGTAATTCATTTTCCATCTCTGTTCATTAATCATTGTTAAAATTAGTGATCCATTTCTTCCACTCTGCCATCTGCACTCAGCTTCCTTACAAACATGACACCTTCCCGCATAATAAAAGCTGACAGGCAAGAGGATGCCTTTCCAAATAGCTTTCTGCATATGTGCACCTCTACAACTGATGCTGTTGTCAAGACAAAAGTAGGTTATTTAAGCTCCCCATTTTAACAACGCACACACACAAATGCAAACATACACACGTCTGGCACACGCATAGACTCACGCTCCTGCCAGACACGCACGCATGCGGCATATAGACCAGATGTAGATGCCCGACAACACATATTTACATTAATAGCGAACAGATAACACTCACAGATTCCAACAAATTAAGTTTCTTAGTTTATTCCTTTTGCTCGCTCTGTCTTTCTCCGTTTTACGCATGTGCGTGTACACGCTCACAAACATAATCTTATCTGGAATGTGTTTAAATCTGCAAAAAAAGAAAACACCAAAAGCTGAGCCATTGTCCTTATGACAAGTAAAGTTATGAAATATCAGTCTTTAACACAGCCATCAGTGCCAAGACAACAAAGAACCTGTTGTGAGTTAATGTGCTGTTTACGTCCTCTGGAGTTTTATTTCACCTTTCATTAACACATGCTTGTTGTTTGTCCACCAGGCCTTGAGAAAAAAAGGCCTTGGCCCTTACCAGCAGTGTGTGTGTGTATGTGTGTGTGTGTGTGTGTGTGTGTGTGTGTGTGTGTGTGTGTGTGTGTGTGTGTGTGTGTGTGTGTGTGTGTGTGTGTGTGTGTGTGTGTGTGTGTGTGTGCGTGTGTGTACACGTGTTTGTAATAGAATTCTCATTTATTGCATTCTCAATTCTCACACATGGGAGACAGAGCTTTGACCTTCTCTGGGAAAAATAATAATGGTAATGATGATGATAATGATAATAATAAATACATTACATTATACAAAACACACAATAAATACAACATTTAATACTCACACCTACTCTTGACTGGTATTTGCCCTGGATATTACTAGCAGAGTCTCCTATTCTCCAAGCAGGTGAAGACAGTGAAGAGCTTTCTTGGTAAATGAAAAGTAACATATGTATAGAAACCAGGGTGAAAATAAAATAAAATGGTAATTGTGAAAAGTTTAAATAATACAGTCAAGTTGTGATAAAAGATCAAATCTCAGATTTTGAGAGGTTACAATTGTGATATATATATATATATATATATATATATATATATATATATATATATATATATATAAATTATGAAATACAAAGTCACGATTATGAAAATTAAAGTAACAATTGTGAGATATAAAGTAACGATTATGACAAATAAAGTCACAATTGTGAGCTATGAAGTCATATTTGTGAAATATAGTAAATAATAAAAATAGATGAAGTCACAATTACAAGAAATATTTATAATTGTGAGATATAAAGTAGCAACTTATGAGAAATTGTTACACTTAAGAAATATAAATTCACAATTGCAATAAAAAGTTACTGTAAATAAATATTACTGTTATCGTCTCCTTGTAAACTTAAAAAACTCAAATTTGTGAAAACGCTGATGTCATGCACATGCATATTACGTGTTCAGTTTATAGGCGTGTAGTGGTTTTTTACAAAGTTCCAACGCCAACTACTGGGCTATTCAAACTATAAGCACAATCACGGTAAACAAAGTCTCAATTGTGAGATATAAAGTCACAATTACGGTAAATAAAATCTCGATTCTGAGATATAAAGTCACAATTATTTTTACTTTTTTTTTTTTGTTACAATCGGGAAGAAACACATCTCCATATGTCTGCGCTTCAGTGACGTCTGTGTGGAGATCCTTTTGCGTTGGAGGAATTTGAGTTTTTTTTTTTTTTTTATCGGTTCGTTATTGACGTGTGTGTGTGTGTGTGTGTGTGTGTCTGTGTGTGTGTGTGTGTGTGCGTGTGTGTGTGTGTGTGTGTGTTGGTGAGTGTTTAGTGTCTCTGCTGGCGAGGAGAGGAGGGTCGTGCTGATATAATGAGCAGCTTGGAGCAGATGATGCTCCGACTCCATCCCTCCAGATCCAGACCAGAAGCCTGTGTTTGCTTTCAGCAGGCCGGGGCTCCAGTCTCTCTGCTCCCCCTTCCATCCCAGTCGAGTCCAAGGCTTCACGCTAGGCCTCCCAGGAGCCCTTGGCCCAAACCATTAATCTATATAATGCCCTCAAAGAGCGAGCTTTTTCACACCACCGAGAGCCAAGCCGAAACAAGGGCAATGGCTACACCGTCAAGTCAGCTGTTCGCCCTGCTGTCAACATACACACACACGCATATAGACAGCCACAAATAAAGGATTCATCTTATAAACGCATCTGAAGGGCCGTAAAAACCTGAACCTCAGATCTCGTACGATGCCCGTGAAAAAGACGGAGTCGGAGCCAGTCAGCAGACGGGGCGGTGGCTAAATCGTGTTGACATTCACCCTCAACATGACCAAGAGAAAGCCAGAGCTTCAGCAATTTCCCCTATCTGCTAATTCGGTTTTCCTTGACCCAGATGCACACACCAAAACGCACATCTCAACACTTCCATTCACAGTGCACACGCAGACATGTTTAATTTCAGGTTCTCACCACATCTGAATTACAGAAAAACTGATGGTGGACAGAGGCCAGGCCCTGCCGGACTGATTAGCATCATTTAAGAAAGCGCGCAGCGCTGAGAAGACCGCCCAGCCTACGAGATGGGTGGCCTCTCCCAGCACCAGAAGTCAATACCTAGTAAACTCATTTGAATTGAACAGAGTGAAAAAGCACTCCAGCGCCCCGGCCACTGCATACATTTCCCCTCTCCCCCCTCGCTCACATGTATTTATGTATTCGTCTTTCCCTCGTTCCCTTTTTCCCTTTGTCTCCCGCTAAGTGCTTTGAGCATTGGTCACCATAGACTGGCGGTAGAGGTATGCATATACATTAAGGGTGGAACAATGTTCTTTTTCAGAGGTATGAAAATAATAGAAGGGCGAGGCGTCCCCCCCTCCCTCTAAATTAGATAAGCCATGCAAATGGCTTAAAATTTTGTAAAGCTTTTGAGAAAATCCTACTTATGGTTGCGATTCTGTGCCAAAAAGTTCATCTGGCCTGTAAATTTAAGCATGGATTACAAATATTCAAATCATGAGCTTACTGTTCAAATAAACATTTCCAACAGGGAGAAAAGTTGCAAGGCATACACTTTCAACATAATTCCCTGTCTGGCATCGCCTGCCCCTCACTCCTAATAAAACAAAACCTCTCCAAAAATTCAGGAGAGAGCGGGAGGGGGGGAAAAAACAAAACAAAGGAGTTAAAAGTTCGCCTTTTCATTTTTCGTCAGACTGAATAAACACCGCTGATGAAATCTGTAATGAATGTAATTGTAACCACCTATACAATTGCAATCTGCTGGGTAAGAGAGCGAGACAAAAACGGAGGGAGAGAAATCACAGGCGCAGCACAGGCTTGGAAAGTGGAACAGATAGTTGAGTTTATATTTGAAAAAAAAAAGAGAGTGAGCGAGAGAATCAAATGGCTTAGGCTGGTCAGCTGCTTGCCACATGGTAGAACTAACAAGAACTGAAGTCACGATGATTCCAGCCTGGCTTGAATGTCCTTCCTCCCCTCTCTTACATTCTTTCTCCCTCATCCACTCTTCCCAAAACAGTGGGACCAGGACGCTTCTCGCAACTTTAACCTTGACCTGGACGCTGGATGTCCCGTCTCTCGTTTCTCTTCTTCCGCCGAGAGAAGGAAAGAGAAAAGCGAAGGTCTTTTTGTGATGACAGCCGGTGCTACCCCAGGATTAGAATAGCCCCTATCATTCCAAAGCAAGAGTGCCATATTAAAGTCTTCCACATTTGCGAAATTGCAAACAGATGCAACTCAAGTACCTGCAAATAATCTGCCAAGACCAATTTCAAAAGGGAGATTTCCAAATATGTGGAAGTCATTAGGACGCGCATTATTTTTGCGATGAGCAGGAGGCTGGAGCTGGTCTAGAGGCAGATGGGTGCTGCTTTTATTTAGCCAGAAAAAAGGCCTACGTGTTGTTCCACCATAAATGAAGATATATAACGCCAACAAAACAATTATACCCCAAATATTGATGACTCAAAAACAACAAAAGAATGTACGATTTCCTTTTATCGCGCAATCTTTCATCTTCCTCTTCCCTTCTACGTGTTTCGCTATTCACTTCTGATAACACGAGACTCAAAGAGATCTAACGGTGATGTGAAAAGAAAATATTAAAGGTAAAACGCTTCAGATATCTGATTTACAACTGCTGTTGTTTTCTTTTCTAACTGCTCTTTAAGAAACCATATCTGAAGTTATCAGTTCCTCTTGTTGACTCTCTCTATCTCTAGTTTTATGTATCAGTCTTTTCTGTGTTCTACAAATAGTGTTTTACCTCTGCATGCCTGTGCCGCATTCTCTAATTAAACATGATTTTACCACCATGCACTGCGACAGACTTTATTAGGATGCGTGTTGAACAGCCTCTCTGCTTCATTCTGCATGGGACATCCCATTCACATGCATGTTATTCTCCGTTATTATTATTATCCTTTTTCTCATAGCCAATAAACAAATATTTAGATGGAATACAAATAATGGTTAATTGATCAATTTAATGTTATCGTTATTACTAATTTTTGCCTCTTGAAAATGTTCAAAATCAGCCCCGTAAAATTCATTAGAATTGTAACAGTAGGACACATTTTAGGCTTTCCACCCAAAACTAGTGAGTGTGTGAGCACCTGTGTGTATGTGCTTTGGGTCCGAAAGGAATTGGGAAATCGAGACTGAATGTTAAAATGCTCACCAATTTTTTTTAAAATTCTATCATTTACTCAACCTTATGGGTTACCTTATATGTTTCTTTCTTTGGGATAACATGAAATATATTTTGAAGAATTGAGTCCAAAATCATTGACTTTTTATGTAGTAAGGAAGTCTCTTATACTCGCCATGGCTGCATTTATTTGAATTTGAATATTTATATGAAATATTATTACAATTTAAAAAAACTTTTTCTATTTTAAAATGTAATATATTTATGTGATGTCAAAGCTGAATTTCCAGCATCATTACTGTCTTCAGAAATCATTGTAATAGGCTATGCTGATTTGTAGCTCAAGATAAATTAATGTTGAAAAAAGTTTTTGAAAACATTTTTTTTTGTTCCATGCTTCTTTAATGAATAGAAAGTTAAAAAGAACAGCATTTATTTCAAATAGAATTATTTTGTTACAATATAAATTAGTTTGCTGTCACTTTTGATCAATTCAATATCCTTGCTGAATAAAAATATAATTTTCTCTCTTTCAAAATAATAATAATACAAATTTTACTAACTAAAACGTTTGATCTGTAGTGTATAAATCAAGACATTCTTCAAAATATTTTTTTTTGTGCTCCACAAAAGAAAGTCATACAGATTTGGAACGGCATGAGGGTGAGTGAATGATGAAATAATTTTCATTTTGGGGAGAACTGTCCCTTTAAGTGGTGGCAAATTGAAGAATGCAAAAATTTTGTTTTTTATCTCCCTCTTTCTCTTTGCGCCGTCCATATTCGTTTTCTGTCTCAATGTGGCTGGCAAAAAAGAAAATTCTATAATTGAGCAGTACAGAACATGTGCCCTCCCCGCTCCAAGATGACAGATGGATTATAAAAACTTCAAAGGCGAGCATTTGGAGCACCAAGGGAGAGATGGTAGGTATTTGAACTATCATTCTTTACCCAGGAGACAATGGCTGCCTGACATGCCGTATACATCAAGAAATAGTGCAACCACATAGACATAATCTCCCTCTCTCTCCCTCTCTCTGCGATACATTAAACATCCTGTTATGAGTAACTTTCAGTCAGGCACAAAAAGGCTAAGGAGGGTTTGTAAGATTAAAAACAGTTCACAGCACACACACTATTCGGAAGACCTTCGCAACTGCTATATAATGTGACATACACAGGCATAAACAGCAAATTAACTTGTCATCCACAGCGAGAAGTCACTGAATGTTGTATTAGTTTTAGAGTCTATTTAATGAAACGCTACACTCATGAAGGCTATAGCTAGAGGAGCATTTGCCCCCCTGAATGAATCCAGCAGCCAGTGAAAGAGAGGTAGTGCTATCCGTTTCTCTCATCCTCTGCCGTGCTTTAGATATGGTTGTGATCTATTAAAAAAACATGGCCATCTGTCCAACTTCCTTCAGCACAGAGGCAGCCTATGGGCAAACTACTTTTAATAATATAGAGACAAGATGTGGGAATGCCACCATGCATACCTAATGAGAATATCTAGATCCCCTGCTGCAAATCACTATACTGATTCTTATCCAAATCTGCCCCGGTGTGAACTTACTTGCTTTTGTTTCTGGTCAAACACACACACAAACACACACACACACAAAGACACGCAATAGAACACAATCTCATTTGTTCTGTGTCAACTCTCGGCTTTAAGGATTCGTAGGATTTTAACAGTATAAGTGAATTCTCAGTTGTTTTCTTTCGATTTTACTTTGCTTCCTTGCAGTTAATTGGCACTTTTGTGCCTTTTTATGAGACACTTTGCTTAAAAATAAAATAAATTATAAATTTAAAGTAGCATTGTACATGGACACAAATATGGAACTCAATGTAAATCACACAAAAAAAAAAAAAACTGAAAAGACAACATACACAAATGTTTGATAAAGCATACCTGAAATCTAGGCCCACTGAAGCAATCACACATATGCATCCTTGATTTATAAAGCTGGTTGACGTTAAGCCTTGAGTTTGTGCTAAGAGGGCTGCCCTTTGACCTTCAGGATAACCCCAGTTTGTTTGCGTTTCTGTATGAATGTGTGTGGCGTCTGCAGTGGAGCATGTAGTAACGCTTTTCTCCGACTGGTCACCTTTTCAATGTCCATCAGGATTTCCTCACTAATCCCAATGGATCATCCTATCAGTGCTTAAAGCATGTTTATGTGTAATGGAATCCATCTTTCTCGATTCATCCCACTCCCCCTGCTTCTCCCTCTGCTTTCTTCACAATCTTTTTAATCCATTTTACTTAGGCCTGCAGTTAACCAGTTTTGGGAGCAGAGTGGTTACTTGTGATTATATATTTTTTTTAAATATGAATATATATGAAAGAATAAAAAAAATATATATATATAATATTATATTAATAAATATTTTATAAAAAATCTGTAAATAATTGTTATATAAATAAATATTTTAGAAATACAATCAAATAAAAAAAATGATTATGATTTTTAAATATTTGTTTAAAGAAGTCTCTTATGCTCATCAAGGCTGCATTTATTTAAATAAAGAACAGTAAATACAGTAATATTGTGAAATTACTATTTATTACAATTGTTCAGTCTTCAGTGACAAATGATCCTTCAGAAATCATTCTAATAGGATGATTTGGTGCTCATTTCATATTATTATTCATTTTAAAACAGTTGCGCTGCTTAATATTTTTGTGGAAACTGATATAAACATTTTAAGGATTCTTTGATTAATAAAAAAGATAAAAAGAACAGCATATTTTTGAAATCATAATAATAATGTACATGTCAAACTACCACTTTTGATCAGTTGAATGCGTTCTTGCAAAATAAAAGTGTTAATGTCTTTACATTTAATATTTTTAAATATATATTTCAACTGACACCATCGAGAACTAACGCTACTGAAAATAAGCCAAGCAGGAACACGTATCATCAGATATGATCTCAAAACGCCAAATATCTGCCAACATATCAGTCATTCACTGGCTGTGATAAACTAATATTTGCCCACTGCACGTTTACATATAGATTTGTTTTTTGTTAAACCCATGTATCTATCATAAATGCTGCCATAGTGAGTTTTGTAACACTTCCTCTCCGAAAGCAAGAATCCCTGTTCAATCTTTTACCTTCAGCTTCCCAGCTCCTCTCAAACACCTGCTCTATTCCTCCACACAGTCCCACGATGCTCTCTTCTCTCCAGCTATTTCTCACTCTTCCTAGACTGCGTCCGAAATCGGATACTCTCTTGAGTAGGTACTTATTTTGAATATGTAATTACCTTAGGGCCGCTAAAAAAGTATGTTCTAAATAGTATGAGTGTCTGCAGCAGGAATATAATCCGGACGTACCATATTCACCATGTTGTCATTATCATGTGACATGCCAGCGTCAGTTACGTTGCTTCAGTGCCATTCATAAATCCCCTCCCGTGGCCTCATGGGATAGTAAAGTGTCCATTGTATGCAAACTTCAGAATCTTGCCGGAAGTAGTAGGTCATCCGGGTACTTTTTGTCTACTCTTTTATGAGTACTGTGAATTTGGACATACTTCTTTTGTCACATACTGTTTTTCGCCTACTATATAGTAGGGAAGTATGCGATTTTGAATGCAGCCCTAGGCTTGGAGGTGTGGAGTACCTCCCCCTTGCTCATAACTGACTGACTACACTGTTTGATTAAAAGCGCATTTGGACGGTAGAGAAAGAGCCAGACCCGGCCGCCATAATTAAGATCAGTTCCGAGATTACTCACGACAACAAAAGTGGGGTAAGCGGGGATCCTGCGGCCAGGGCGAGAGGATGAAACAGAGGAGCATGGGACGGGGCAGACCCCTCATGTGCCTTGATCAAACGTCCAGTCGAGGGGAGACGGACCCCCACGGCTCCCACCTCACAAGTGCAACATGAATGAATCCTGCTCCACATATCATGCCGACACGTAAGTAGGAGATATATTCAGTGCAGAGCGGCAGACGGCATTTCACACATGTACACACACGGCAATTTCACAATAAATCCCAAATTAGAGAGAAAGAAATAAAGTCCTCCCAAATAAAGGCGCTAACACACAGACACATAGCACGGGAGCAAACAAACATTTTCGTATGCAATAACGCAAATACACACACTCCATTTTGGAGTAACAATGCTGCAGGTGCTGTTCAAGTCTAATGAAGACAAATAAACGTGCGGGAGTGCCTAGAAGTCACATAATAACAAATAAAGATCAATACTTCTCAGAGGAGAATTATTAGCCAGCTTTGTGAGTTTTAGCCAAAAGCCTCTGGGTGTGATTTGTTCTGTCTCACTCATAACTTCCCTTTTTCACAGCAGACACAGAAACCCCACATCACATTTCTCTTTCTCTCTTTCTCTCGTGCGCGCTCTGTTACGGCTGTGGTTAGGGCGCTCACTGAGGCGTTGCGAGTTAAGTGGCCTGCCCAGAGGGAGCGTGGAGCTACGGCGTGGCCCACCTGGGCCTTGATCCCGAGACCCCCTGCGGTCAGAGGTCCATCTCCTTAACTGTTCCTCGGCAATGCTTCGCATTACCCTGGCCGTCCTCAGCCTCCAAACCCAGCGCGGGAGGCCATTAATATAATCACAGGGATGTAGTGTGCGCCGGAGAGCCCCGAGGCTACGGCAATCAGCAGGGCTGAGTGAGGGCTAAGAGAGACTGAGGGGAAAGAGAGAGAGAGAGAGGAAGAAAAATATATAAACCGAGGGGAAAATCTCACATAGCTTCCCCGTTTGGCCCGTGCAGAAACGGGATCGCGTCGGATCATCATTCCTGGAGACGCGGGATGAGAGGGGGGCTGAGGTTTGCACTTTAAAGGGGACCTCCCAAGACGGAGAGAGATCGGGGGAGGGGGGGGATCATGAATCTTCTCTGCCCAACCTTAAGCCTCTCTAGTTAGTTGATCTAACGATGACTGGTCACAGTACCATCATCATGCAAATTTAAACAGAGATGATCTTTTAGCCGCCTGATGAGGGGGCCACACATACAGGGAAAGTGTTAATGATCAACACCAGACCACGGGCCCCTTCCTCTGCGCAAATCACGTCATCGCTGGCTCAACTTGTTACGAAAGTCGCTCTCGCTCTGAAAAAAGCCGATATCCATAATGTTCTGATTAGCGTCGTGAAATTAATTAATCCTTAAGCATCTTAGCGAAATCCAACCCACAATTACATGTTAAAAAATCAAAACTATAAATATCGTGTTTATATTTAAAAAAGCAGATGGAAATTGAATCGGCACCATTTATGTGAAATACACATGCTTTCAAATGCAAGCAGGAAACAAAATGAGGTGTAATAAAGTCCATTTTGTTCTCCCAAGAAATGTCTAGACACAGAACATGTGCTGTAAACGTACACTTCCAGTACCGTTCTGAATTGTTTAACTTGAACTAAAAATGTGTTTCCCTACAATAGCGTAAACAGGTTAAATCTCGTACCAGTTCTCTTGACCTCGGAAAGTTAAAAAGGATGTTGGCGGTTGATCTGACACAAAGAAGCCATGCATGAAAACTTCCAGAAGTGTAACTGAACTCTAAGCTGTCCTTTCTGAACATGCCTTCCAATTTTTTTCCAGCCTCCAGTCATGTGGGTTTGGAGTGGATTGGATCGTCCACATTACCACAGGCTGATCTATACTGACAGCCTTATTTACAAAAACGTGGGGAAAAGTAACAAGGCAAGTTACCCCACACTCTCTCCTTCACTCACTTAACTTAGCTTTCTCCCAATTACAACGATTGGCACAGACGCCATAACAAAAGAGATGAAACGGGCAACTTAAGAGACAGACAACAACACTTCGTGATCAAGACTGAAAAAAGGGAGCAGGCGAGAGAACAAAAACAATAACAGACAAGAAAGGGGGAGAGGGAAAAGAAGCTGATTTGTGAAAATCGGCGGAGATTGTGGGAGATGTGTTATGGGTAAGCGTCAGCAGGAGGGGAGAAACACATCTTAAGACTTAAAAGGTGTGTAAAGTAAGCTGAGCATCGGGGGAATTCTCTCTGAGAGCCCCTTTAAAATTCACCTCTGTATTAAGGCAGATAAATAAAGGCAAATTCCCCAAAGTAAATACTGTTTAACTCTCACCTTCAGCAAGAGTTACTTAAAGTGCTCCTCACAGGACTGACAGCCCTCTACAAACAAAGCAACCAGGTGGCTGATAGCAAATGTGTATATATGTGTACAGGATTTAAACAATGCAATTATTCCCACACAAAAGTTAGTCAACCCTCCACCACAAGCACTGCAGTAATACACAAATTAATCCTTTTATGGTCTTACAATGTTCAATTTCAATGACATTCAAACAATTGAATTATACAGAGAAAATAATAAAAACCCTGTAACTTCCAAATAAATAAATAATAGTAAAACAATTAAACTAAAAGACAAAATAAAAAAATATATTGTTATTTAGATACATTTTATAATAATAATCCCAATTTGTCATCAATTCAAAGTGTGATATTCTCTTTTAATTAAACAAATGTTGACCCATTGAAATTGGACCTGTCCTCAGGCTTGGCCCAGAGTGACAGAAATGAGCAGATAAACAACTAGGTATATACTTAATATTTGTCCTGAAGGGTAAAATGCAGGCAGGTATGTGTACTCATATGACACTGTGGGTCTGAAGATGTGGCATTGCCGGTGTGGCTAGAGGGGTGTGGGGCGGACGGTCACAGAGGGCCATGTGTTCAAAGCTTGGAACGCTCATTAGCATTCGGACCTATTTATTTACTTCAAGATCGCAAGAAAAACACTAAAACTCTATTAGAGATTTTGGAGGAGGGGAAAATTGTGTTTTAAAAGTCCACGGTTGCATGGTGTTTAAAGTCGCTCAATATTTGCAAAAGAGCCTTTCGGGTGAAAGATGCATTCATACTTAGAAATATAAAAAATGTCACATGTCAAACAAAACACTGAGGAAAATAACTAACAATAACGCTCGGTGGCATGCATTTCATCTATAATCGTTCGTTTAAAAAAAATTGGAATTTAAATAATAACATTGAATTGTTTAAAGTATATTAATTCTATTCTACTGAAACAAACTCTAATATTAAGGTCAGATATTGAACGATATGGCCCTGATGTGACCATGATTCAGTTCAAAGTAGCAGGACAGACGTGCAGAGGCATTAAAGAGCTTTGCAAACAGGCGGTCATGTCCCTGACTGATATCAAGCGGCAGTTATCAGCACTGCCACACACAGATCTCTCACAGCCTGTTCAAGAGCACAGCACAGATATGTTAAATACATCACCCTCTCTCTCTTTCAACATCTCTATCTTTCTCTCTCGCTCTCTCTCTCTTTCAGTGCCAGTGCTTCCCTCTTTCCCCTCCATATGCCATCTCTCTCTCTCTCTCTCTCTCTCTCTCTCTCTCTCTCTCTGGTTAGGAGCTGCTAATTCACAGGGTCTGATCTGTCTGTAAGGCTGGAGACGCCAATGCTATCATTATCAGCCAATTCAGCCAGCCGTTAAATGGAGGAATCAGGAGACATTTGCTCTCCTCCACTATCGCAATGACATCATTACCGGGAGAATCAACAGCACAAGCACTCTGACCGTGTGTTAGTGTGACTCTGCAAGTGTGTGCGTGAGCATGCGTGTGAGTGTGGTGTGTGTGTAAAACATAAAAGGGTCGTATTCAGGGGGAAATTAGGGGGGAGTAAAAAATAACATGAGCCTACCTGTGAGATACCAAGGACCGGGACACACTGTCAGCTGAAAGTTCCTAAGTGCAGAGCGTGGAGAGATGTAAAAAAAAGAGGGAGAAGGAAAAAAAGAGTAAGTGAAAGAGTCGTTTGCACATACAGGGTAAATGGCAGCTCGCGCGCTAGCTGTGGCACTACTTTTTTTTCCCTTTTTTTTCTTCACACCCTCCCTCTTTTTCTGTCTCCTTTTGCCGCCCCTCTCCAACATTGCGCTAATAGCCACCTGTGAACCACGCAGCCATATGATCCACTCCCAGGCCTCTGGAGTGGAGTCACCTCTGTGTTTTTCGGCCCCCTCCTCCAATGATAAATCATCATCGTTTAGCTAATATCCGTTTTTAACCTCTCTCCCTGATTAACAACACTCTTCCCCCCTGGATACAAACCACTCCTGCTACAGTGCAGCTAAATAGCTCGCCTCTTTTCCTTTTTTCTCCCCCCAGCTCTCTTTTTCATATTCCTTTGCTCTCAGTTTTTCTTTCCTTCACTTTTTAAATTATAGGCCCTTCAAAGATAGGACAAATAACATTTCATTAACCATGACTGTCACGTCTGCTCGAAAGGGTCACTATCAGCGTTTTAACCTTCAACTGCTCAAGAACAGGAAGAAAAGACACATGCATTTTAATTAACCAATAAAAAACAATTCTAAGTCACAAATCAGCCAGAAACAGATGTTATGGATTATAGAGTGTCTGGAAACACATAAATATATCTGTGTAAAATCGTTGCGGTGATTATGCACACAAAGCTACAGAGATTAAAAACTAAGTTGATACGGCACCCCTAGTGGAGGGGGCGAAAGAGAAACTCAGTCCGCGCAGATCTGACTAGGAATTGTCAAAATATTTGCAGCAGAGGAATTCCAACATGCGAGCGGCTTGGGCTTCCCTACAAAGGACCCATCTTCCCTGAGTAACAAGTGGAGGGAATGAGTGCCGACAGAGAAGCGAAAATCCCTCAGGCTAAAGAAATCCAGCTATTGTAGTAATAACCCCTGAGACCTGGCTGAGTATGTACAGCTTTCAGAGGTACTTCTCATCCTATTTGTAGCCCCGCCAGTGATGTATGCGTGCGTGTGCGTCCTGGTAAGTGACGGGACGTACATAACGTAGGTGACTTCACTGCTCATGCGCTGCTTTAAACAGGCTCCTTTTTTTCCATGTTCTCTCTCGTTTTTGTATTACTTTTTTTTAGACAACTTCCCACCACAAATACTCGCTGGGGTTTGCCTATAATACTATAATGTATTTTTTCATCTCTCTCCTCATTTTTTTTCCCTTTTTTGTTCCACAAGGCAAGTTTCATTAAAGATCCAATTATGCAAATCAGGTCCTGAAGAGCCAGTTGAATATGCAGTATAATAGTGTACCGTAATAGTTCAACACAATATACTGCATCTGAGGCAGATTTACGAGGCAACATAACTGCTACGCCTCCGTCCTTTGGAGAAAACCTCTTGATCATAATTAAAGGTGCAGGGTCCCTCTTTACTTCTCAGTGGCGTCCATTTTAACCAGGCTGCCCTCCAGGGGGCTGCCATCCCTCACACTCGGGGTGGATGGTGCACCCGTTGGGGTCACGACCTGGAAACAGTTCAAGGGTAGGCGTTGTTAAACTCCCCCAATTATCTGGAGACATCTTGTAACAGAGATGCCCTACGCTCTAACGGCGGACCACCCAGCCATCAGAATTATCTGCCACTATTGTTGGTGCCTTTGCAGCACTGCAAATATTTACCACTATTTTAAGAGCTCGGATTAGAATGCAAAACAACATAATAGCATGTGCTTAAGGCCAGTGATTGACAGGAAGTCGCTTGTTTGTGCAAAGCCCCTGTCTACTGAGATGACATGGCTGTAATTTTGTGCTTCTCACCAACTGAAAAGCACGTCGTCATGTTAGACGGTGCCATATAGCACATGGGAATTACTTGTTTGTTTGTAATAAAAAGTTAGCTTAATTTTTCATCAATTATCCAAAAAATAATAATAATAGTTTGGGTGTGGACGGCTTAATAGGTGTCCCATTTCTGGAAAAGGAGTAAGGCCGTAGCCGAAGGCTGACCATGTCTCCCAAGGCTGTGTAAACCTGCCCGATTCAACACTCCCCATAATGACCACATGTCCCACAGCCTTTCTATACTCTCTCTCTCTCTCTCTCTCTCTCTCTCTCTCTCTCTCTCTCTCTCTCTCTCTGAAAAGTGTGAGAGAGTGTGAGTATGTGTGTGGTGTTGGAGGGCTGAATTTTGTCCACCCATTCCCTCTCCCACAGGAGAGAATTATGAGAAAGGGGGAAAAAAAACTTAGAGGGATACAAAACATCTGCACACATCTGTTCGGCTCTGTCATCTGCGCATGGGCTAACTTTAACTGTAACGTATGCTTCCCTTCCAATGCTCGATATTCATTGCAGCGCCATTAGTCTATCTATATATTTTCCTCATGGAAAGTGCCCCAGGGTGGAGTAGAGCAAGGACCCTCTCCCTCTCTCTCTCTCTCTCTCTCTCTCTCTCTCTCTCTCTGTAGTAGACAGACAGACGCTCCTTCTGGTGGCACCCTGGCATGAGGCAGTGGAGACAAGATCATCCGTCACCACCTCATCTGTCAGGGCACTCTTTATTCTTAGATCACACACTGACTGACGTCTGTGATTAGCCCGCTCAAAAACTTCCACTCCTCTACCCTCTCCCCTCTCTATCTCTCTCTGTCTGTTTCGAATGACTACGAAAAGCCTTAGAAATCATCACTCATTTATAAGTGACATGTGCATAACGAAATGTCCTTATTCCACTATAATTATTTGTTAAATACAAAAGTTGACATCTGTCAGTAACCGAACATTCCCATTTATATTACGTAAAGTGACATGCTGAACTGTGTCTTCGTCTGTACACAGGCGAATATTGAATGACAGGGAATTATGCGCTTAATCAATTGGAGAGGACAGGCATAGGAGTAATGTGAGGCACTCTTTTTCTAAATGTACTTTCAGAGGATGGTGGATTCTATGGTGATTGGTACTGAACCACACCCATAACATTATCCTGAAAATGTGGATGTTTGGAAGTAATTTCACTTACAGCATTATGGCGGGGAGATTAATTTACACTCTTAAAAAATAAAGGTTCCAAAAAGGAGTTCTCACAACAATTCCACAAAATAACTATCAGTGAGCAGTACTTAAAATAACCTTTTTTTTCTCAGTGTAAATAACATTTTAATAATTCTAAAGACCATTATAAATAACTTTTGTATAATGGAAAGGTTACATTAATGTTAAAAGTTATTTATGGAACCATCAATGCCAATACAGAACATTTATTTTTAAGAGTGTATTTAAATATTTGAAAATGTCATCCACAAAGAAGTTAACATAACCTTCCTAATCAAGGTCACTAACATTACTTTGTTAAGCCAACAGCATCACGTAAACGCCCCCAACAAATAAACATGACTCTCCTGGCGTTTAGGGATTCTACTGCCGCGATTGGAGAGGCCTGAGACTTCGGAGCTGGAGAGGAAGGGAATGAGGGCGACGACGGGGTGGAGGAGCGAGGTCGGTGTCTCCACATCACATATCAATTAATACCTAAACGCCACGGCCTTGCCTGCCATACCGTCCCCCCTGAGTTGCCTGGCTAGGGCCCGGGCATCTGGAAGACAATTTCCTCCAATTAAAAGGAGCGGGGAGGCATTTAAGTGTGGAATGGCTGTTTGATCAAGTCTCCAAGGCTCAAGCACAGATCCAGCCGGCTAAGCTGGAGACTGACAGGCCTGGAGACAGAGAGAGAGAGAGAGAGAGAGAGAGGGCACGTCTCCCCTGCCCGTTGGCACTGCCCTGGTGAGGTGCACTTCCACACACCGGGGTTTACTGGTAACGGCGGCGGCGAGCATGCAGACCTAGGGACACACTAACGCTCTCGAGCGCTGCCAAGTTCTGCCACACAACACACACTTTCCCTGCCGAATGAGTGCAAGACGCATATGTAAATGAGAGCGTACACACCAGGGAGGAGACATTTTGACAGGATTGGCTTGGTCTGTTTAGCCCCATCGAACTGCTATCAGTTGCACTGGCAGAGTGTATTCACAAGAGTCTTCATAACACCCTCTCTCTCACTGCATTTAAACGAGTTAGATATTTTTCCTCCCCCAAAAATAATTATTTGTCTCATAGATGATAAATTCTAAGTGAGCATGATATACATTTCCAGCGGATAATGTGTTTGTTAAGACCACAAAAAAGAAAAAATTAATTAAGAAAAAAACAGCAGCAATAAGTAAAAAATTGCAACATCAACACCTCGACGACTGTGGGTATCCCGTGCTGCAGCTATTTTTATTATTTTGCTAATTAGTGAAATATTTTTTTAAAACAACATGCATTATTTAGCATCAAACTCTAGAAAAAATGTTTTTATTAGCTTATGATGACAAACAATTAAAGCTTGCTGTTAAATAAATCAAGCATTTCTCTCAATACAATAACCTTAATTCAGATGGTCTATCCATTGTAAACACGCAATATGCATGACTATTTTCTCTCTCTTTCGCACTGTCCACATTAATCCAGCATACTGTTTATTGATTTATTTATTTTAATTTATAAAGGGGCTTACAAGGCTATATTTGTGGTCATGTTAATGCTGGCCTTTCAAATGAATTGTGAGGGATTCTGAAAAGAACGTGTGACTTGCCTACATCACAACGTCATTTCAAATCAGAAAAATGAAAAGAGCTGACAAAAATGTCTACGCCCAGACACTATTACAGACATAATATCCGTTAAACAATGACGGTACATCTGTGCCGCCTGCTATTTGTCCCTTTCCATGAACAATGAACCTGAGGAAAAAACAGTTATCTCATTTCAACATAATGAAAGATGCATACAAACTAAAAGTAGCTGACTGAGTGTGTGTGTGTGTGTGTGTGTGTGTGTGTGTGTGTGTGTGTGTGTGTGTGTGTGTGTGTGTGTGTGTGTGTGTGTGTGTGTGTGTGTGTGTGTGTGTGTGTGTGTGTGTGTGTGTGTGTAATATTCTTTTCCATAAGTAAAAGTTCTGGGTCATCTCATATAAAGTGACATGAGAAATCTGCATCTGGATCTGAAGGCATGAGACAGCAAATCAATTTTGCTAGATTTATAAAGACCTTTCATAAAGAATTAAGCACCTGAAGTGCGCGCAATAGATGCCTGATGCAATCTGTCCTATTATAATTCTGACCATGGCAATGTTATAATTTGTGAAGTAACAAAATATGCGTAAAACAACGAGCTGAATGATTTTATTGTGTGTCGAAACGCAGCTCACACTCATGCCAACATACAACATTTTATCTGTTCTTCAATTATTCCCGCACTCCCGCGCGCATTCCTATCCTAATCTCCCATTCTTGCAACTTTCTTGTTCTTTTTTCCTCCGTAATACATCATTTCCCCAAGCGACATTCTTCGCAACAGTCGTTCAAATCTCCATTTCCAGGGGAGATGTGCGTGTTTTTTTTCCCGCAGATAAAAAGGTTTTTAAGTCTGATATGACATTTAGCCCTCAGTTGTTGAATGCCATCATAAGGCTTCTGTTCATAAGAGGTCGATCACAGCACAAAATGGCAGGTCTCACCGGCTCTTCCATCTCACAAGTTTTGACACATGGCATGCACCGGGTAACTTTGATCCTAATTCTCCAACCGATCTGTGTTCACTTCAGCTGAAATCCTAAACGCAAAGCCCTGGGGGCTGAAGTGAGAAAGTTTGAGCAGAGATTTGAGGAAACTTTCTTACAGCTCCATATCTCTGCCTGGCCAGCACGAGCGAATCTGGTGCGCATCCCTGGAAAGCTTCTATCCACCTTACAGTAATAATGCTCGATGTGTCTTTACACTTAATTAATAAAGTTATCCTTATAAGAGCCAAATGTAAGATACAACGGCGTGTTTTTCCTTTGGAACAAGTTAATCTAAGCGCGTGCAATGGCTTCCAGCAACGCTTTCGATATGAAGACGTTTTATTATCCGGCGCGACAACGTTGTAGACAATTAACATAGCATGCATTTCAATCAAATAGAGAAATATATGAACACACACATCATTAGCACAAACTGACTTTTAGAAAGCGAATCGAGCGAAAACCAGCCGCGAATCCACTACTGATCTAACCACTTCTTACCTTTAAATTCATCCGGACGTCAAGACGCGTTGCGAAAGAATGTCTTCATTAAATAATGAAGCATGTCCATATAATTGAGCTGATCATTTTCTTATACTGCTGATGGGGTTAAAGTATATAGTCTACACACACACAAACACACACGCGCGCGCGTGCTTCGGACCTGTTATGATCGTCCTCTCGCGAATCCGTTTCCCAACTGTTCCTCGCGCATCCCGAGTGATGAAAAAGCGCCTTTGAGTTTAATCTCAATATAAACGCGTTCATTGATAGCGATCGGCTAGCATCACAAGACATTTCCCCTCATCTGTCCGTTCGGACTCCCCCTATCTGGACGGTGAAAAGCATTGTACCGTTAAAAAGGCACTCCATTGTCGCCCATTCACAGAGAGCGGAGAGAGTCTTGCGGCATTTGATGGGACTAAAAGCTTGAACCCTTGATAAAACAGCCCCGGTGCACGGAATATCATCTCGAGTCGTCTATTTTCCTCACGCGGAGAGACTCAAAAGCAAATTTCACTCCATCGGATCATCTTATTGACCTTGACTTCCCCGTGAACAATTATTAAAATCTGTCTATCCTCACTCACATTGTCAGTCCCGTTATTCAGACGAGGCGTAATTGGCTTTGATGCCTGTCGCCGTTTAAATAACACCGTGGATAAACACTACAAATAGCTACAATTGAAATATAAATGTGCTTACCTTTTGGGGAAAGTATCTGAAGTCTTGTATCCTCGAGAAAAAGTCCAGTGAGATGAGCGGAGAGCGCGAGCATCAGTCAGTATAAGAGAGAAGTAATGAGTGATAAAATGACGCTCATCTGCACTGTAACCTTGTGGCGTATTTAATGTAAATAAGCCGGTTATGTTGCACACAATCACACACACACATACATGCACACAAACAGAGACCGGCCAAGACGGGAAGCGCTTTTTTTCCACTCTTATATGCTAACGCGTCACACAGGAGCGCATATTTAAAACAAATGCACGAGAAAGCTTATCAGTTTGTAAATATGAGATGAAATTGCCACTCAGCGGGGCGCGTAGCCTAACCAACAACCTCCCTCTTCATCACAGAAAGAGGAAAAGGGGTCCAGACAGCGGTCGAGACACGCGCTCAGAGACGTGGGAGAAGGTCCTCTGAAAAGGTACTTCGGCGAGGACATGAAACTTTTTTTGGGGCTGAACTTCAGCGCTCAGGCCGATGTTGCTTTTACGCGAGGACTGAGACGCAGAATAACGCAATTGCACATTCAGTGTCCCGGCAGTTGACAAAAAGCTACTGTTTCAATAAACTCTTTGTTGTGGGATTATATAATGATTATGTTGTAATTATGGGAGTGCTTTGGTAATAATAATAATAATAGGCTAATAATAAAATAATATCCAATGGGAATGCGAGTCCGCGTGACTGGAGAAAGGGACAAGAATGAGAGAATAGATGGATGGATTGATTGATTGATTGATTGATTATCGATCGAATATTAGATTGATTATATTGATTCTGATCAGATATATAAAAAAATTAAGGGGACGCAGGTGCTTTTAATAGCCTAATAATAATAATAATAATAATAACTAAAAAAACTAATTTACTTAACTTTACAGTTTCATTTTCAACGGAGCACATATGTCGTGCACATGTGGAAAAAAAGGGGGGGGGGGGACTAATTAAAATAAAATAAACTATAATCTAAAATAGGCCTATAATAGGAATATTCTCTTAGCAAATATTAATATGTATTTATGTTTGTTATCATCACGCAGTTATTTTACACCATGCAGGACCTTTCTAATTAGAAAAATTAAATCAAGACTGATTATGAATGACTTCTGTATTAGGACCTGGTGACATCTAATGATACGGGATATTTACACAGTCAGGACAAAAGCCTTAATGCTCCTAACGGGATCCAGAGAAGCGTTTTATCATGTGACAAGTTGTAAAGTGGAAGGTTTTCCTCTTTCTCTTGTTGCTTCACTACACAGTTGTGTGTTTGTGATATTTAGTGTGTTCAAAGGCGCATTAATCGTTATTAAATCCCAAAGGCAAAGGCTCGCCTTCTCTTTATTTTCTTTCCAGACAAAACACACGTTTTAAAAGATAGCACATTCATTATTCACTATGAAAATCAGATTCCCATGCTGCCCCTTAAACGCTCAGGAATTCAGCCCGCATTTTCCAGTCTGATGTGTATGAAATTCCTTTTTGAACAAATTCCAAAATAAAAGTTGTGCCTCTAAAGAAATTAGCATAACCATCCCATCAATAATATCGCTATCTCTATGGGAATGATAGCGAAAGCAGTAGGGGTGTTCCTTTACTCAATTCTTCATGGATTCTCTGTTTCTTTTGAACTTGTTATAGCAAGTCAAGTGATTCTTTATCGGTGACAGGCCTGACAATACACGACGAGGACGGGAAAGCAGGTCAAAAGGAAGTTGCCATATGGACTTCAACATGCACTTTCCTAACAATATAGGGCAGAGATCTGCTGCACAAACGAGTGTGTCTATTTAACGTTCATTTTTAAGTGCATGAGGTTAAATTAAGTTGAAGAACTTTGTTGCGGATAAAGTAGGGCAGCTGTATTGTTGTTAAAGTGAATTGCTCGTCTGTGTTTCTTGTCTGTTTACTTCTCTGTGGCTTTTACGCAAACAAACAAATGTGTATGCGTTCGGTTTGGCTGCTATCCATTTTATGGATTTTGGTGGAAAAGGAAGAGAATGAGGTAAAATTGTCACGTTGTCTGGTGTGTTTGGAAGGGCAGCATTCGAGATTGATCATTTTGTCTCCGCAAATATCAACTTGAATCAGGAATCAAAAGGTCGAAAGATCCTGAAGGCTCAAGTCACGTGACTCCACACTGCCCGCGAGCAACAGGTGCACTAGGGGAGAGGACTGAAGGCATCGTTTCTTTTTTTCTTTTTCTTTTTTGAAATATTTAAATATTATGCTTTTAGTTAATCAAATGTAGTGAACTATGATTTAATGTTTCTTTATTTGTTTGTGTATTTAACAATAGGCAACATGTTTACTGGTTGCCTACACACACACACACACACACACACACACACACACACACACACACACACACACACACACACACACACACACACACACACACACACACACACACACACACACACACACACACACAAATCATGTTCTTGAGCTGTTTTATTTAATTTAAATATGTGGATGTATAAAATAAGGTGTAGGCTAGCCTATATTTTAAGTGCACTGACTGTATCTATGTTAAATCTTTTTCACCATTTGAATCTTTTTTTCCTTTCTTTCACTAGTTCCTTTGGTGTGACAAATGAATTTTAAAGTACCAAAAAATCCATGTAGATTCTCAATTAATATGAGGTAATGAAAACTGCATATATTAGGAAATAATTAAGAATATTGTTTTAAATAGCTTTAAATCACACTCCAGGACGGTACCCATACACACAGTCAGTCAATTCACTTATATAGTGATATAATGTTTCCTGCAGTAAAGCTGAGATTTGTGGGCTGCTCATTTTGCATTTCTGCATCACTAAAGCTGAACTAGTTATTTTTGCGACACTGAAAAAGCTGTTGTGGGTAATACACTACTCAGAGAGTAACCCACAGAGTTTGTTTATACTATTAGACCAAGACCACACACGTCCAGTGTAAATATTTCAAGACATCAAAGTGCATGCAAACACTGAACATTTTATTTTCAATACACGCTCATAACCGCTAACAAAGTGTCAACCACAGGAGAGAGAAAAGAAAAATTACTCAAGGTTTGAGCAGTTACATGGACAGATAAAACAGTCATGGCTGGGTGTGATAGTTTCTCCAAAATTCTTTCTGACAGGAATTTAAGTATGAGCCTATCAGCACTGCGTCTGGTATCTGTCCAAGACAGTATGGCCTCTAAAACAGGCATGCCAGTGTTCAGAAAAAGAGAAAAAACTATGAAGATGTTAGTTCTCTCCATCCTGGCCTCTGAAAGCAGCTATTTAGCATCTTTTAGCAGATGTCCAGATAATTCACAAGTTTATCAAATTAATTCAAGGGAGCAATGACCAAGGAAGTGATGTACTCCTAATCAGCCACAGAGAGAGAGAGAGAGAGAGAGAGAGAGAGAGAGAGAGAGAGAGAGAGAGAGAGAGAGAGAGAGAGAGAGAGAGAGAGAGAGAGAGAGAGAGAGAGAGAGAGATGTGGGGCGAGTGTCACTTTAAGACAGAGCAAATAAATGACTGCATAAGCATTTTATCCAGGAGCAGTCTGATGGTTTAATGCTGTGCCTAGTTTATATCTACATACAAACACACCAGAATGGTTTTCTCATATGGAAGGAGGGGAGGGGGGCTACATTACTTTTTAAATTGAGTTTCTCTGAGCATAATCTGTTCCAGGTCTTTGATGAAGAAATGTTCTCAAAGTATCACAGTGACTGATTTAATGAGAAGCGAGTGAGCACAATTTCAAACAATCTGATTTTCTGAACCTTCTGTGACTCTAAACTTTTAAAATTGCACTTAAGAATCACATCAATTACTCTTTAAAGTATGACATCGGCTAACTAGGCACACTAGCATAACAAACACACTCTATGGCGTATTTACTCCATATCCTCTCATCAGGATCTGATACATTGGTCCCTTATGTGAGCCCTCTGCGAAGCTCTCTCAACTCCATTACTGTTTCCCTTTCTCTTCATCGGGGAGTGGAATACATGTGTGGCGGATCTACAAGTCTGACGATGATTTAGTCAAATATTACAGAAGCAAATATTTAGAGCCGACTTCTAGGTTTTCAGCATCTGATGAGACTATACGTTTGTACGTTCTCCATATTCTTCAGGCCACAGTTTAGATAATGCATCTGAACGCTTCTCCAAAATCCCCCCCACCGTTGATGAACTGAGAGAAGTGTATAATGTCTATGACTGATAACTGGACCAATGCTAATTTAAATCATCTGAATCAACGTCTGGCTGGGGGAGACAAAATATATCTAAATGAAAACATCTGACTCAAATTGATTACTAACAATGTTGAGCATAAGAGATTTAATAATGATTGCATGCTTAAAATATCCAGGCCGTTGTGAGAATCCATCACTCTTATATCTCTCTGTAAAAGAAGCCACTGTGTGAGAGTTTGCTTCACAAGAGGAGCTACAACACAACAACATTAGCATTGGGGAAAAATAGCTGGCTAATCAATGTCTTAGTTGCTTCATTATAACTTTGGCTTCTCTTAAGCTTAGTCTTGAGACTCGGAAAAGCAAAAGATTGAACGTTGACTCACGAGACTCAACTTAAACCACTCCAAAATGACTACTTTTTTTTACTGCACACTGAAAATGATGAACAAAACCCCTTAGCATGTACTCATCACACTCGCCCCAGCTCAAACACAGAGTCGCCTCCTCTTTAAGGTCCATATTTCTGTGAAAGGGAGCCATCATATTTTACTATTACCTATCAATTGGTTTCTAATCATGGTAATGAGGCGTCTGCCGTTTGGTGACAGTGAACTAACGGCCTCCGTGGGAGCATTAAGGAGCCTGGGTTATGCTGTGGGCCGTTAACTACCTACAGGCGCTTGCTAATGGCTCCAAATGACCTCCTCAGTGGCTATTAGCACATAATTAGAACCTTGCAGACCATCAATGACTTCCACCGGACATGCGTACCTCTTCGGTCTTCTCCTCCTTGCTCCCCCACTTACTGTTTAATGGTCAGATTATGGTGAGGTGCTGGGATACGACCACAATTGCTGCATTAAGTTGTGTGTGGCTTGCATGCACCCAACGCTGTGTACAGTAAAACTGCAAATCATTTGCGGCACTGCGACAGCTTAACTACATATACTGTACCGTGTGATGGTTCATATGGACTTTTAAAACAAAAAAAGTTGCTGCAAGTAAGACTCCCATGTCAGCTTTTTTTTGTTGATAAATCAAGATCATTCAATTCACTGCAAAATACTCAAGTCGTTAATTTAATAAATTCAATTATTTTCTTTAATACAGAAACAAAAAGTATGTAAATAAACTCCAAAGGAAGAAATCACTGTAAATATCCAATACGTCACCTGCTATCTCTCCCCACCATCAGTGCCCTATCTGTTCTGGTCTCTTTTACTATTATGTGCTATTGTTGTGGATCACGCCGAGCGTAAAGTGCAAGGCACGGCCACACCGCACAAGTGGTTCAGTCACACCAACCTCTGCGTACACTTAGCAATGCTCTCCAGTTACCCAGAACAAAGGCCTGCTTTAGTGGGTTAATGTCAGCTCAGGAGCTGTGGAGAACAATAGCAGAGTGAGAATAAAAAGAGGAATGCAATGTTTTATAAAGAAAATACACAACGACACATCAGTGTGGTGGCAACTTAGCAAATTATCAGCGAATTATCTCACAACATCGCAACAGTTATGTACATCATCTTTGAAAACCGCAGACTTTGTGACAAAAGTATGAAACAACTAATTTAAGCGGCAGGGAGGAATCTTTCTAGGTCATCAACTAGCCTTGGACAATGAAATCTAAAAAAAAAATATCATGACAGGGTGGGGAGGACAAACAGCTCCAATGCATTGGCTTTTCTTTTATGTACAATTAAGTTTCACACACACACACACACACACACACACACACACACACACACACACACACACACACACACAAAAAACAATAATACAGTGACATATTAGTTTAATGAACTGGTTTCTGTTGTAATATATTTTGTTTATAATTCTAAGATAATTTCTTATTATTGTCAATGTTGAAAACTGCTGCTTTAAAGCAAGATTTAAATAATAATAATAATAATTTTATTTAGCAAAGGAACATTAAGTTTATAAAAAAACACAGAACAGGCATCTAATAAATAAATAAATAATAATAAAAACATTAATTTAATAATCTCACTGACTTCAAAATTTTGAATATATGTATATATATATAAATATATATATATATATATATATATATATACACACACACACATTAGAAGACAGACAGACAGACATACAAGATAGATAGATAGATAGATAGATAGATAGATAGATAGATAGATAGATAGATAGATAGATAATGTTTTTAAAAGAAATTTCCCCTGAATTTATTTAATCAAATGTTAAAACAATAATAGTATGAAATATTACTAAAATTTACAATTGCTGTTTTCTATTTTATTATATTATAAAAATGCTATTTATGTGATCAAAGCTGAAATTTCAGCATCATTACTCCAGTGTTTAGTGTCACAAGACAAAGTTGTGCTGCTTAATATTTTTATGGAAACTTTGGATTATTTGATCAATAGTAAGTTTAAAATAACAGCATTTATTTTAAATATAAACCTGTTGTAACATTATAAATATATTTAGTCACTTTTGATCAATTTAATGTGCACTTGCTGAACAAAAGTATTAATTTCTTTAAAAAGATAAATCTCACTGACTCTTTTGAGCAGTAGTGTATATATTTATATATCACTTCATAAAGTATTTAGTATGAGCTTGCATTATGTGCTGTGAAGGCACATTGTAAACATGGGTAACATGGAGGGTCAGTAGTGCGCTTTCTAGAGGCCAGAGGCAGTACTGCAGGACTATTTTCTTTTCTCTTTTTTGTCACAGAAGAAGCCCACCAGACTGCCATGAGCAAAGGTCACCTAGTATGTGTTCACATTACTTCCTGCATCCTGAGTCTCCCAAACCTACAGATACAATTTTGGATGCATTTACAATGTCATGGGTTTAAATCATTGTCTGTGCTGCCACCACCATCCAGTTTCTCTCTCTCTCTCTCTCTCTATCCCTCTCTCTCGGTAGACTCTCTCAGCATTCCCTGAATTAATTTGTTTCCATTTGCAGTATGTCAACTGAAAATATGTAGTTGTTCTCTGTGGCAGTGCAAAAGAATCTCTCTGGCGAGTGTGTTTCTACTTCTTAATCATTAAATCTGCGTGTATGTTTTTTTTTTACAGTGCAATATCAGTAAATACATAAACAGTCTGCTGTAGCTGCTCTCCTCTCGGCTGCATCTGCGGTGCTTCCCTCTTCGCAGTGTGCCATTCCGCAACATTCCCCTAGTGTTTGTCCTGTGTTGTCAGAATGCTGCCAGCCGCTGCTGATACAATGTCAGGCCGATCCACTGCCAAAGAGCAGGAACGGGCGACCGCGGCGGGTCCCAATTATCTGCGGGGCGACGGTGTTGTCCAAAAATAGCCTCTTTTTCCCATATACTTCTGGACTGACCGCCCCTGTCCACGGGGCGTCCACCTCTCTAAGCCCATCTGGCAGGAGGACAAACAAAATCTTGGTAGTCCTTCAGTCAAAAACCTTTTCTCAGTCTGCAAAATGGCTTCACCCCATTATCCATTTCCCCACGGTGACCAAAACCCTGGACATAGTTAATCAGCGAAAGGGCACGCCTCCAAAACGCCATTCTTCCACAGCGACATTAGTGCACAAGTAAGATTTACAGATCACTTAATGTTCCAGAGTTCTCTGCATAAAAGTATATACAAAGGTTAATATTGTAATAATATCTTCCTGGAGGGCATTGCAATCATTATCTCTCCAGAGATATCAATTAGAAGCACTTTACAGCAGGTAATGACAGAGATTCCGGTCCAAAATGACATTATTATTATTATCATCATCTATATTCCCGTGCTGCCTATACGAAGCGGTGTAGGCTCAGCCAAATGAAAGAAAGAAACACATCTTATGGTGCACATTCATCTTAGTTTTATGTGGTCAAGCAGAGACTAACAAGCTTTCGATGTAACCCCGTGCCTTGGCATTTCAGGTAGCGTGCAACAGCTGTCCGCACCTCACTTCAAGCGTTCATCTCGTATGCTACTCCTCTCTCCTTTGTTTCAAGAGGAGAACGTACACGGCGTGGAGGCCAGATACCCGCAAAGCAAACGGAAACGGTGATAGACACACATCACATGAGAGACACAGGGGAAGCGGATAGAAACGATGGAGGCAGTTATGAATCAAAAGCTTTTTGCTGCTGCTCGGCTAATATTTGCCTGCCAACAAACACAGATTTACGCCGTTGCTTTCTGTGTTTGTCTAGAAACGAAAAAAGGAGTCGAAACATCGGAAAAGTTACGGACTGACCTTTGGGCTTCGCTACTAACATTAATAAGGAGGATTTGTTATGTTATTGACCCTCTTATCAACAGCATGAATAATTCACAGCTGGGCCAGCACTTGTCCAAAAGAAGATGAGAAAACAGCACCCATGCCTCTGACTGTTGATTTAGCAGTTTCATATTTAATAAGGGACTGGAGCGCTGGGAGGCGCCTTTTTTTGTAGAGAGATTTAATTGGGCACTGGTGACATCCATCACATGGTTGTCATGACCATGACCTTTCGTTTGGGGCTATTCATAATAAGAGAGTTATGAGCCGGTTCCTCGTATTTCTAGCGACTCACCCCTGCGTTTGTGTAATGGATGCCGTAGCATTTGTAAACCTTATCGTACAGGAGTTGGTTAAAGCTAGTGTGCACATCAGATTTATTGCTCTCTGTCAGGCCGGTTAGGGGTGATGTAAAAGGGTGTGAGTATTTGGAGAAGGATGATTTAACGTGGATGGATAAAGTCCTACGGTTTGGAGGAAGAGGCCCTGACACGTTACTGTTTTACTGAGAGTAATCCTTGACACAAATGAGCATCTACAGCCTTAGGGTTGTGATATATTGGAAAAACAAATTTTTCCATGTCGTTTTCAAAGCCCCGTTTTGGCGAACAAGCTCTTGAGAGCTAAAAATGCCACGCGGAGAGGCAGCGCTGGGAAAATGGAAATCGAGATGAACGGTTTGACGTGGAAATGGAAGCACGACTCTTTAAAGTCGCTCTCTATCTGTCTCGGTACAACTCGGAGGCGGCGAGGGAGAAAAGAGCTCTACGCGCAGGTTAATTTCATCAACCCCGCGGGCTCTGGGGACCGAGCCGGAGCCGGAGGGAGCTCGCGACGAGCCTTCCGCACAAGCCTTGAAGAAAGTTGCGAGACAGAAGGTGAGAGAGAGAGCGAGAGTAAGGGATCAAATACAGGTGAGCGTGCTCCCTCAGGAGCACCAGATGGCCTGCACTACCCCCTGCGTTTGTGCACTTAACTGCTTCGCTGTGTCACCAGAACAATGGTCATTCACCGGCGAGCTCTCTTACACAACTCCTCCTTTATACATAAACATAAAGCCGTCGTACATTATTAAAGCAGGCCGGGCGCACGTAATCTTTTCAGACTGGGACAAACTTACCACCATTGATATCTATGTATTTATTACAGCAATAGAGCAATATGAGGGTGAGGCGCGGAGAGATATCGGCTTACCCGAGGCTGAGAGGGAAATTTAAGATAAAGGATATTTAATATCCAGTTCACATCACCAGGGCTAAGCCTTTAATAGCACGAGGGGTTTCCATGCAGGTAATGCCTTTGTCTTTGTCTAAACACACTTCCACGGACTCTAACTGTAGTCGTGGAAAGCGTGCGGGTCACTGATAAATGTGCAGTAATGGCTCGACGTGGGAGATTGGCCATTTGTCCTGTCAGGTTATTAATGCACCTGGGCACTTCCTCCAAAGGTGTTATCTAGCGGCGAAAAAAAACGAGGCGATTTATAATTAATTCACTATCTCCCGAGTGTTTGCCTCTCTTTTACAGTGTTCTTACATTTTGTCACATTGCATTAGAATCAAACGACGTGCGCCGCGGCTGGCAATAATCACGGAGACAAATATGCATGTATATTATTGGGAGTAACATTAGGCTGGTGACTTGCATTCCAGGGCACATTACTGCTGCTTATTTTGTGTCTAAATGATAATGAGCGGCGGAATGATAACCTATATCATTTAGAGTGAAATATGAATTTAAAACACTGCCTGCCATTTAGAGAGGAGAAATGTGTTGCGGAGAGATCACTCAGGTGTCTTCTGCGTTCATTTGAAAACCAGGGGGGAAACGGAAGACACGGCTTGAGTTTTCTTCTACTGGTAAACGACTATTGTTGTCCTAATTACGAGCTGGCTGATGCATTATTTAACGATCCAACATATATCGCCAGGGCTGGATATGAGTAAAATAATTTATGACAAGATCTCTTTTTTTGCCCCTCACTTTAAATCAAACTTCAATAAATGTGCCACCCCTATCCATATTACATGAGGCCTTGCTGAAAACAAGTAGCATGCAGGAGTCTGTTATTCAAAATTCTTCCGACAGCATGGGGTCAAAAAAACTAAATCACACAGGAGAACAAGGAGGTGTGCTGTGTTGGCTCACCTTGAGCTGTGCAAAAATAGAGAGAGAGAAAAAAGACAGCAGATAAAATACAACAGAAACACCCATCCAAAACAATATTTTAAGTAGTCCATTGCTAGTAACCTTAAAGGTCAAACTTAAAAAATAAAAAAAGCATTACAGCCTAGACGGGAAAAGAGAGATTGGCTAAACACATCAGGGTTTTAACTCTCATGTTCTGTTGTGCTCTCAGAGCCCTCAATGTCCCTTTAATAGCTCAAAAAATACTTTACCGTGTCAGAATGACCCTTTATGACTAGGCCAAATCTTATGAGAACAGATAAAACAAACTTCATAAAATTCCTCACATGTTGTCCATGAAAAATGTTACATTACCAGGTTTAGGATCTCAGGAATCCCAGATACGAAACATGAATAAATGCACCACATTTTCAAACACTACGTCTATACGATTGGTGTACACACTGTAAAAGTGCATTAATTTGTGTATGTACCGGTATATTGTTTATAAATGATAATATTATTTCTAAAATATGCACAATTTAGTTTTCTGGGACAATAAAGCCAAACCGCAACAACTTGTACAGAATACGTAACTCGTACATAATTTGGTGTCTTAGCTGCGAACACATTTGTGTACCTCTTTTGTTGCGGTATACAGTTAAAATTACACTGACCTCTATTTAGCTTTTGTGTCGTCATGACAATGGCATCAGGACAAACTTTAATGAGCACTAACGCAATGGGCAGACCTGTAGCTATCCATCATCAAGCGTGCTGAGAGATACACTGCAGCTTAAAAGCACAAGCTGAACAGACCCTGCAGAGGAGGAAAGCGGCCTTAACTAAATTTATATCATATTACACATTGAAATGTGACCCCGTAATGACATCACTGAAATTCAATCAAACCCTTTATTCGGTATTACTTAAGTTGAACTAGTGTCCTTCCTCATCCGAAATTAGTAAATTGAATATGCTTCTTGTTTTTGTTACAGCGGACCCAAGACACAGTTTGATTTAAAGCGTTTTGATTTTCACAAAGCCTAATTTTCAGGAGCACATCTGAAGAGCAAAAATAGCCCGGGAAGTTGGCAGAATTTTTTTTATTGATTGTGGTTTACGTAATTGCTATCTATCTGTATTTGTCTACTCAAGCACGAGGGTCATGTATTATGTTTCATTGCAGCCAGTGAACACTGTTAAAAGCCATTGAGAGCAGTGAGGGGTGCGGAGAGAGAGGTTTGTTTTTGAAGTTGTTGTGTTGTTGACTCTGAGAGGGCTCTTAAACTGCTGATATTGAGAGTGACTGACACATTCATAATTCCACCATTATGTACTTGACTGATCTGCTCTAATGCCGATATCAAAAACAACAGACTCAACAGTCCTAGATGCATCCATGGACGCTCAGCATAGGGCCTGATTTTAAGACTGACAGCAACAGGCAATGAAATATCGGCAGCACTAACACTGCTTGGAACTGAATGACTAGAGCGTGCTGTTGTATTGATGGAGTTTCATTTTATTCCTAGCTTAATATATTTATGTATTCCAGGGAGAGATATTATAGGAGATTATGGAGAAAACAGGAAAGAATAAAACCTGGAAATGTCACAAGTCAGATTCAAAGTCGCAGTGTTCACTTGAGCACCACTGCTCAATATGTCAAAGCACATTTGCTAAGCGCTCGCCCATGACTCTGACCTTTGTATCTCTTTAAGATAGCACGGCCATTGGCAAGAGGTCACACACGTGGGCGTAATCCAAAATCACATACTCTCTTGAGTAGGTATTATTTTGAATAAGTAATTACTTCATGACCGTTTAAAAAGTATGATCTAAATAGTATGAATTTATGTAGTATGAAAGTAATCCGGACATACTACATTCACCATATTGTCATTATCATATGACCTGCCAGTGTCAGTTACGTCGCATTCATAAATCTTAAAATCATAAATCCCGTGGCCTCATGGGATAGTATGTCCATCGCATGCAAACTTCAGAATCTCGTCAGTAGTAGTAGGTCATCCGGGTACTTTTTGCTACTCTTTTATAAGTACTGTGAATTCAGACATCCTTCTTTTGATGCATAATATTATTTATTACCTACTATATAGTAGGCATGCAATTTCGGATAGAGTCACTTTGTAGAATTTGCATCATTGGGAGACAGGAAGACGTTTATAGAAAATATACCATCTAAAACAGTGACTCTAAACATCAGAGCCTGTTGAATCAGACAGCAACTAAATGAATATTCTTCACCTGTCTGCTCATGTTGACTCCTCTTGTTTAGATTTCATAGTGGGGGGGAGAGAAAAAAGAAAACCGCATATTTACTTTTAATTGAAAGGAAATTAAAGATGCATCCACATCCGCAAATGACAAAGGAGCATCACAAGGCTTCGGAGTGATGATAGCTTTTGTTTAAGATGGATTTCATAAAGAACCCCTCCCCCATTGATAATAATAAAGAAAAAAAAAAGAAGTCTTGGACATTTCTCCAAATACAATTACCTCTGCATCACCTGATTCAATCAAATGAATTTGCATTCTGTTTGCATCCAATGTTCCGTGGCCCAGTAAACAAGACAAGGGGAATAAATCTGATGTGTTTTCATGGTTCTGCCTGCCCCCGCCCTCATTCGCTACACTTTATTTGGAATATTTGAATTCTCATGAATCTGTAAACGCACCATGTGTGGGTGAAATTAAAAGCTTTACTTTGGAGTAAGGAGCGTCCTCTTGAGATGAGAAGCAGAAGATGTTTTGTTTGAAACATTCATGACTGGGTAATGTTGTCTGATTGAAGAGAAAAATGGAGATTGATATATGTGCTAAAACTGACCTTTAGTTTGAAGCTGGGAAAACTGTCATGACTTACTATTAAAACAAACTGGAAATAATAGACCTTACTTAAGGTAGTGCCTTATTTAATGTTTGACAGGAATGAAAACAAAGTTGTAATGGACAGAGGTACATGCCAGTTAGGGTTGTGGGATATTGGAAATACAGGACCAAAGACCTTCAAGTAGACAGAAACTCCAAAGTTTTGAAAGTTGTGATTTTTGCACACAATCTAAGACCTTTATGCACTGCATGTCAGGTACACACAGTGTTTATTAAAAGCGGAGTGGTGGTGGATCAACGGGAACCAGATGATGGTGAATGGATGGTGACTTGTAGAATGATGATGGTGACATAGCTGGCGATGACGTAAGTGGATTCTCTGTGCAGGTGACGAGTGAACACGAAGACAGGCGATCTGAATACAGGACGAGACGATCTCAGGTGAGTAGATAGGTAAAGAGTCTGACATAAAGCAGTGTATACTGCAACGAGACCAGACAAGGAGTGAAAGGGGAATTTAAAGGGTGTGTTGATGAGGGAGCGCAGGTGCAGCGAGTCAGTACTCTGGTGATTGTGAACGAGTGGGCGGGTGTCATTGAGTGATGATTGGGGCTGTGACGTGTGGCTGACTCTGGCTACGTTTACACGTGGAAGGCTATTTTCATAAACGGACATTTCACCCCTCTCTGTTTTCAAAAATAACATTGTGCACACCTGTCAGTTTTCAGAAAAGTAAGAGTTCGTTTACACAAACCCGTGTATATGCCGTCAAGAGTATGCCAAACCTGTAGGTGGCAGTGTAACGAGAAGCTCAAGCCCGAAGGGAAAATTAACGAAGGGAAATGTCTCTGTTTTTCAAAATAACCATGTACGTGTAAACGAGGCCTCTGTGACAACTTAGGTGTACATTGTAGGGCTGTAATCAACCAAAGGAAATCTTTTGGTCGACTGAAGTCCTGAAATTTTCGACAAAAAATCGACTAAAAATGAAGTAAGGAAAAAAAAAAACGTTAAATTAATTAGCTGCGCATTGTGCGCAGTACTTGGTAGCCTTGTTGTCCGCCTAAATGAATTATAAATAAACATAAAAAAATAGTAGGCTATTTGCAGTATATTAAATCGTTTTTGACCTAATTATTTTGCACTGAAATGAGTCTGACACACGAGTCTGTCGGCTCTGACAGCGCTGCATCACGTGCACCTGCGCTATATCATAGCCTATGATTTCCGAAAATAGTACTGTTGTCAACTAGTGATATCATCACAAGAACTTTTGAGGAATATGCAACATAATTTAGACAATTGTTTTTATCATATGTATTATAATAACTGACAGGCACTATCATTTCAGCCGTGCAGCTCGCACAGAGAGGCTGGACACAGGAGCGCAGCTTCCCGGCTGAGACACGAATAGACTATTAAAGCTGCAGTCCGGCACTTTTTTGGGTTTAAAAATATCAAAAAAGAAATTTTTGAAAAAAAACGTAACCAGCCAGTGTTCAAAATGATCTGCTTGCCTTGCCTCGATTCAAAACGGTAAGCTTGTAATAATGATTTTAATTCCAGTGGTACTGGTGGATTTCCACGGGAATTTCGAGCATGTCTTTGCGTCATTACGTCACTTCTGTACACATAGAGAAGGAGTCCCCGGCTAGCATGTGTGGATGATGGAGGTGGAGGTTTAGCTTAGCACTTGGTATGGCGGATCCCGAAAGTTTAAAGCGACAATCACCAGTGACAACTGGAGATTCACCAGTTGTAAAACCCAAAGACTTAAAAATATATATATTTTTCACGTTTTGACGTGATATAAGCAATCGTTAGATTTAATCAGCATGATATAGCTACTGCAATGCTTCCCCCCACCCCCCGAATTTGGTCAGAACAAAAGTGAATGTTACTTACTTGTTCAGATGACATTTTCCGATGAAAATTATAATGTTGACACTTTCAAAAAGTATACTCTGAGATTGCTGATGACAGTAACGTTACAGTATCCACAGCGACGCGGCAGCCTCAATACATTGTGTTCATCCGCGCTGTTTCATGCCGATTTACTACCCACGCACAGTTAATAATTCCGCGAATAACTGCAATTGCAGATTTCTAACAGAGATGGCGACAAAGAGGAAAAACGACGGACTGCAGCTTTAACTTAAAGCTTTACTCTTAAACACAAAAGGCACGTCCATTTTAATAAAAAAATAATATTTATTAAACAAACCAGATCAAGAGCAAAAACGAAATAAAGTGCATAACTGAAAATAAAGCATAGGCTCAAAACTAATACAAACAGTGGCACAGCGCATTGCGCATTAGGCTACAATAATTTTTTCCCGTTTTCTATAAATAAAAAAAATGCTGCCACACTGCCGATGTCTTTGTTGACATGGTAGAAGAGGACTGACTATGAATTAAACGCTCTCACAATTAAATAAATAATATTCAGCAAACCTTCTAGTAGCCTTTCTTCAATCTGTCTCTCTTCTCCGGTGGTTGGGCTAATCCAAAAGAAGTGAAAACAAGGGGGGTGTTCTGAAGACAGACTGTTACCTGTGAAACAGGGGTGCTCTGAAAACACCCCCATTAGCAATTAGTGCTTTCCACCTGATGAAATGAACGCGGCAAAACTGATGAAACGAACGCGGGAAAACTGATGAAATGAACGCGGCAAAACTAATTAAATGAACGCGCCAAAAAAATCGACCAATCAGAATGTTGGTCGAGCCAGAACGTATCGACCAACAATCGACTAATCGACTGGGAGATTACAGCCCTAGTACATTGATATTCTTTTCATACACTGGCAGTTCCTTGTGACCAAAGTTTTGCTAAGCTCCAAAAAGACACTACAAAATAACCAAAAAACTAGATCATACAGTAGTTTTGCAAATAATAATGCTTTTAAAGGAGCTTGACAACCTGTGGTCACAAAATGTGTCTTTGTTTGGGGGGAAATTGTATTTATTTATTTTTTAATTGGAGAAAAAAAAAAACAGCATCCAGGTTTAGAAGAGCAAAAGGGTGAGTAAATAATCCACAGTCAGGAAAATGTAATTGTATTGTGAAAAGTGGAATTGTGGTGCATTTTAAAACATAACTGTAGTCACACACATTGCTACTCACACTGAGGAAGTAAAAGTCCATTGTTCTGTCAAATAAAAAGCCATAATATATCCGTCTTTCTCTCCTCCCACCAGCTACTCCATGAGACCAGACTCATCTTCACATGTCTTCATATTCATGTGAACACACAGAGGTGGGGGTCAGCTTGGTTAAAGACTCCCTTTACATCAAGAACATCATAAAGAACACATGCCCATCTAAACGTGTACATTAACTGATCTCTCTGTACCACTGGGACAGATCAAAATGAAAAATATTATTGTAAAGAGATAATGGAGAGAAAGAAATGTGAATATGCTAATGTTTCCTTCTGACATATGAATGTTTTGAATTCTTCAGCACTAGCCACAAAAAACATCTTGCCGAATACTGATGAGAAGACGACTGCTACCTGATGCTAACATTACAAACACATTCTTGCAGATCTAGCTTCTTGGCTCCATTTTATTTTATTTTACATGCAATGGTATAAATGAAACTCAATTTATGCGACTGAAAAAAAAATCAACTTCCTCTTAATAATGCAAAGTCTGTGACTGAACTGTTGGGCACAGAGCCTATAAAAGATTGTATTAGCTTGATGATGAAAAATATTGTGTTTTCCCATTCAGCCCATTTGTAGATGTTTTTTTTGTAAGTACTGAAGCATAAGCATAAAGACTGTGGCGGTTTGATGTCGCTACAATACTTACATTGAACGGGGAGGTAACTACCACAGCTTTGATTTTTGCTTTTTGCTTTTTGTTTTGGTTCCTTCAATGGCAGGTCGACCACTGTGTGTTGGAATAATAATTACGAAGACTATTTATTTTTAATTGATATGCCCTTTCTTACTATGAAAAGAACAATTATCCAGAGAACCGCACGCTTCTCTTATGCACAGTATGCCATTGAAATAAAAAGGGTCCTGTGCAAAATGAGCAAGAATAGTCATATTTCTGCCAAAACCCCTTTTCTGTGTCAACGTTTATATCAAAGAACAATAATTTTGGCATTAAAACCACTCAACTCACCAGTCTAATATCATTTTTTGATGATTTGCTGGATTGATAGGGTATTAAAAGCAATGATACAAGATAAGAGCCAGTAAAGAAAGAAAAGATTTCATGTTAAGTGCATATTACATTCATGGGGTGCTGCATAATTTGATACGAGAATATTTCTTATGGATCGTGTTATATGCAGAGAACTATTTTACAGTTCTGGAGTTTAGCTTTTCATATAAATAAGCGGTGTAATTACTCCTAAATCGAGATTCTGAAATGACCAGAGGGCTTTTCACAAGTGTTAAAAGAACTCATAACCGCTCTCTCTCTCTTTCATTCCGAATCTCTGTCGACTGTAGGAGCGAGTCTTAGCCTGCGCTAGAGGATGTTTCTAGGTCTGCCAAGATTTGTGTCTGTCTGTTTCTGCTCGTATATATTTAATTAGGTCAGCAAAAAAGAAGAAATTGTCTTAAAATGTGACTTGAGAATTGACAAAATCCTCAACACTTTTCTCCCTGGAATAAATTATACATACTTTGAAAATAAATAAATGCACCATACATTATTCTGTTGACTATGACAGAACAGAAATAGGCCTTTTTTCTGACTGGTAAGTTTCCGTTGCATGTCTCAGTGTCTCACTTATTTAGAGACATATTTATTTATTTAAGTTGAAATACAAAAGCCAGTGCAGTAGAACATAAAAGCAATCAGTCGCTGAGACTTAACAAGAATGTGCCCCTATTAAATAAACTCTAAACCCATCAATGAAAAAACAGCTCAGTACATCAGCAATTTTCTGAGGCATTTGGAGGACAGGCAAGCTTTTGCTGTTTTTTATTTACTTAGATTTTTCCTCAATCTAAGGGATGTGTTATCTTTTAGGGCATCAATAGAAAATTTTGCAACCATTTTTTTTTATTTCATCAATAGAAAATAAAAATAAAATGTGTTCAATAGATATAAAGTGATTGTAGTAGCTGTGTTTGTGTTGGGGGATGGGATTGGATAGTGAGGTTGAATGCGGGCCGATCCCCTGTTTTCTTGCCTCCTGGAGATGCAAATGTCAGCTTTGAGCAGTTTGTGGACTCCCTGCTAAGTGCTTGGCCCATATTAAACCAAACTGCTTCCATCTTCTGGACTTCTGGCATTCCACACCCTTACGTCGGCCATCAATGTGTCACATGACAACACATTCTTTAGAACCAATTCCATAACTCCAGATCATAAAAAAATAACTGCCCCCCTCCTCCCCCTCTCACAGATCATTCCAACTCTCTTGATATTTCAATCTGATATAAAATAGTTTTAAAAACGAGGCGTCAGGAGAGTGCAGGGGCATCATTCACCTTTTTTAGACCAAAAATCTCTCTCTCTCTCACACTCTATCTCTCTCTCACTCCCTCTATCTATCTGGAAGTTGCATTCAAAATCTATGTGGAGCGCGGCATATGCCCTCTTACTTTAAATGAGCATGATGCTTCTTCTGGTGCAGGTAGTTTTCAACTAAATGTCATACGGAAGCCAGTGGCTAAGTGAGGAGCAACAATAGCGCTAAACTACTTTGGCACGAGATGACAGACACATTTTGAAAAAACAAACATGGCTCTGAGACAGCATAACTTCATCTCGGCTACTTAAAAAAGATCCTGTTTCATTGCAGTCCAGAAACATTCCATAATTGGGCTACAGATGAAGAGTACAGGATGGAAAAGAAGTAGTGTCTTCTCTTTCTCTATCACACAACTTTTTTTTTTTCTTTTCCTGAAGGCTATTACTACCATTACAATGTGAATGGCCTTTGTGGATTTACTGTGCATGTTGTGCCAGCCCAGTCCAAAGAGAAGTCTGTGTGGAATAAGCTAATCCCTTTTAAACGGGACGAGACTGACGCGGACATTACTCCGAAAGGCAGGGAACAGAGGGTGATGTCACACATCCAAAGTTTGGATTCAAAACACACATGCACCCCCCTCCCCCCTCCCCTCCCATTCAGCGGCCTTTTCTTTTGAAACTGGAGGCCAACTACAATAATCAGGCTTCGCTCAAAAGTATTTATCAGATGGAGGGAGGCACGATTACATCGAGTGCAAATATGTGTCCCCGTTATCCTTCCAGACTATACGATCCACCGGAGCAACACTGGAGGTGACACGGAGAGGGAGAGAGAGAGAGGGAGAGGGAGAGGGAGAGAGAGAGCGAGAGAGAGAGAGAGAGAGAGAGAGAGAGAGAGAGAGAGAGAGAGAGAGAGAGAGAGCTGTGGGATGAAGATATGGATAAACTGAGTGGGAGGTGGAGAAGAGAGAGGAGGGGGGGTAAAAAGTTGAAAGAGAGACAAGACCAGCTGATAGCGAAGGAGAGAAAACTTGATAAAAAGAGGAACTGGGGGGAAAAAACGAGACGGGGTGGGAGGGAGCTTTGTATATGGCAACTCATTATCCCACAATCAAACCACTCCTTTTCTCTTACAGTTGCTCTCTCTGCCTCTCGGTTTTGTTTACGCTCATTCTTTTCCTTCTTTTTTTGTAACTTATTTATGAGTTCGAGAGAATCTGCAGAGCTTTGCATTTCACTCTCGGTTTATGTCTAATTTAGTAAAAATCCTGGTACAAGTCGGGCCTGTCAACATCCCCTCCCCTCACCTCTCATTTAGATTGTGGCTTTATGTTTGTAGGGGGTGAGTAAAATAAGAGATGTTTTGATCTAGTTAGCCTATGTCTCAAGTATGGATCTTATTTTGGTCTCTGCAAGAGGTATAAGGCCGCTAACCGCATCACTGCATTGTGGTGGTGGTTCTGCTGTCATGGCGTGTTTTCTTCATTTCTCATTACCTGCTAATGTGGACAGGGGCCAAAACCACTAACCAGCCCTCTACCCACCTCTCAGTATCTTCGCTTTCTCTCTCTCTCCTTCCATCTCCTGCCCCTGCTGATGGGCTAAATGGTCTGGCTGCTAACAAAAGGAGAAAGGGAGAAAGATGAAATATATTTTGACTGTTTCATGGAAAAACAATCTGACACAAAGTAATATTCATCTCCAATGAATCCAATATTCTTTTTGGAATGATATTAGACGGTATCTATTCTATCTTCCATTGTGTTCCCATCTGCCCTTTTCAGGATCTAAATTATGTGCATTAGTACGTAAATGGGCTAATGCCTGTCTGTATTTAGCAGGCTACATGCCGTGAATATATTCTCTGCTTCACGAAGTAATTGGTAATTACAGTGGTCATTTAGGCAATCACTGTCTCTCCCAGATTCATGTCATTCTTAAAAATAACTAGCTCTTAACCTTTGACAGAATTCTACAGAAACTGTTCATCACCGCCCCCGCTTTGATTAATTTTGTGCATACACTTTCTCTCTCTCACAAGTGCGATTGCACACACACACATGTACAAACTGTATCAATAATAGTGATGTTTTTGCATTTGTTAACTGTGACAGTTTGCCTCTCTCATCAAAACAAAGGAGAGATGAGGGGGGGGGGGGGGCAGTTAAATGTAAGGTACGCTTACTGTTCTAAAAACGATTAGTTCCATTTATAAACAATTAGACAACAGGACACACAAGGCATTTAGCCTTATCATCTCTTCCTAATCTCTCTCTCTCAGTCTCTTTCTCTCTCCCGCTCTGCCACGAACAAATTCAGTACTTTAACTGTGATAATCTTTTGTCTGCGTGCTCCCTGTATTTCACTTTCTTTGTTTATACAGTCTTATTCACACATTATTCATTTCCACGCATAATGAAGCAGCGCACAGAAGAACTTTCGCTCTGCGGATACTGACTTTGAAAAATAACAAGGTCGACAGCTTTTGCTCCAAAACATTTTCCTCCATGGCACTTAAGATCTCCATTATGTTGTCTAAGGCACTAAAGGATCTTCTACTGCATCTTTCCCATACCACATGTGAGATCAGTTTTTGCAAAACTTGACAGGAAGTGAGGAAACCTTTTAATATCATGTCAAAATGGTTGCTGCGACAAGAACTGTTTAGAATTTAAAATGTTGCCTCTTGTTGAAAACAAGAAAAACAACTGCAGCCTCTTATGATGTTTTCAATACCATACCTGTTTAAAAGCATAAGTCAATTTTGCGGTGTGGATTTGTGTTGTGTATGGCATTATGTGTATGTCAGAGTCACAAGAGACAGGACTTTTTTTTTAGTGGAAAGATAAAGAATAAAACATTTCCAAAATCAAATATTTGAAAATCATACAAAAATGGGTTAATATAATTTAACAGCCTCCCAGAATACTGAACCTTAAAACATGATTTGTACCCCTTATAATTTCTTACCCTTGCAACGTTTGACTTCGCTCAAATGGAGAAATGAAATGAAATTAAGTCAAAGAATGGTCCCTGTAATATTAATGAGAGTTTGTATGGTGTAATTTAAGCTTCCTTTTATGCCTGAGTTGCAAAGCCTGAATTATCTATTCAGAGGGATACAAAGTTTTACAGCCGTGAAAGTTTAAAGAATTTTCTTACTGCTGCTACCACAGCTGAATGGGGCTTAAAACAGAGGTTAGTCTAGGAGGATCTTCTGAATACAGGATGCCCCTTTTATTACTAACCGTTGACCAGTCTGTCCAATCCAAAATCCTAATTCTAACCGCTTTGAAAGAGACAAAAGTACCAGCTTCAGCTGAGCATGAAAATGGAACACAGAATAAGACGTCTGTCAGAGCTAAAACGAGGACTGTCTGAAGTAGTTCATCCATGACATACTGTAGCATAGACTGTTGAATTGCAGTTAGGTGAGTGCTGAAATTTTATATATATATATATATATATATATATATATATATATATATATATATATATATATATATATACTGTAGAGAGAGAGAGAGAGAGAGAGAGAGAGAGAGAGAGAGAGAGAGAGAGAGAGAGAGAGAGAGAGAGAGAGAGAGAGAGAGAGAGAGAGAGAGAGACACAAAGTACAGGTGCTGAGACCAGTTTAACAGAGCTGAGGAGAAAACTAAAACATCTAGAACTATGAATAATAAGGCTATTAGTTCAAGGAACAATACAATCAATATCTGAGCCAATATAAGAATTAAAAGGAGGCTTTGAGAAAAAATATATAATAAAAAACGGGACTATACGGTGGTGGAGGAAAACCTGCAGCTCAGCAAACAACTGATGCTTTTTTAATACATCAAAGCTTAAAAGCACATATAATTAAGAGTACATGAATCTAATGTGTTTTCATTCTCCCGGGGGATTTGTTTTAGCTCTGATTTCTTTGATTGTATTCCCAGTAAAGCACTCCAATTGTTTGTACAATCAAGCTGCAGGGACTGCACGTATTTGTGCGTATGTGTGTGTGTTCTCAATGGCCAGCATAAACATTCAGTTCAGTGTGTGTCTGTCCATGTGTATGCGTTTGTGTGCGGTCATTGCCAAGCATAAGCGTGTATTTGTGATAATTCGGATCACTGCACGAGCACGTTCCCGCTGACACTGCTGCCACCCAATTCCAGCCTTATAGGCATTATGGAGAAGAAGCCTTGCTCCAACAGCACTCTGAGCCGGGCTCCGTCTCTGCTGTGTGCTTCTGGATTTTATCAAGATTTCCCGCTGAGCACCGATATATTAGTGTGGCAAACATATCTGCCAATTCAAACTTGCATCAAAAGCGTATCGACGACGCAGCCGAAACAGCATTTCCATGCACTTCGTCTTTTGAATTGCTAAAATCAGCTTGGCAAAAGAAGCGGCACCATAAAATTCAGCTGTGGTTTTCTTTCAGCCAAAGCGCTTTTCTTTTGTTGTGAAAAAGGAAAAAAAGGTGGTGGTGGCGGAGGGGGTGTGGAGAGAAAAGCCTAGGTCTTAGCTGCGCAAGAGTATGGGGAATGCATGGGTCCATCTGGCATCCAAAGAGAAGGCTTTGTCAGGATCCATCCAAGACACACTGCTGCAGAAGGGTCCTTTTCTACAGCACCTGCAAAAATACCTCCGAGCCGCGCCAGGCGACGTCTGCCCACCTGCATCCTTACCATTGTTTTTCTGTAACCTCTCCGCGCCTCTCGAAGAACGCAGCCACCCTGCTGCTTTTAGAAATATCGGAAGTAGAGAAAGATAAATATTTAAAGGGATGAGAATGTGTCAATGGAGGAATGGAATAAAAAAAAGTTATCTGGAACGAAAGAGGCCGATGTCAAATTTCACATTAAAGAGCGATACCTGTGTACGACAGAGAGAGTGAGAGAGGAGATAGCTCTATCATTTACCTATGGACACCTCTTGCTCGACTGTTTGGCGTCATTGCGAGAAAGGACGCTCCACCTTATCGCAGGTGCCTAATTTGCCAGTGATGTCAATGTGTTTTCAACTGATTCAAGAGAACAAGTCAGTGAAGTCTGTCACAGGCCTCTTTAAAAGGCGTATTGACTCCAGGGGCTGTTAGTAAAAGTTCACTGCATGAAGATGTCTGTAGAGAAAAGGGGGAAAACACACACACTAGCTGACCATTAAATGAGTTTAATGTAGACTATTTCACAGATGCTTTTTATGAAAATGAGAATTAGGTTATGCTTGAAGCACAGTGATGATAAATCCTTTCTAAGCTTAATTATGATGTTATAAAATTGTGCCCCGCATGGGCACATACAACTTTTAAAGTGTATTAAATATTGCAATCATATTTAAAAAATGCTATAATCTGTCTATATAATTAGAATTCAGCGAGTAATTGCATGAGAGTACCAGAGGTGAAGGTGAACTTAATTCTCACACAACCTTCACCCTAAATACAGACAGAATAGTGAATCTATAATGAAACCACTCAGGAAGCACTATATCTATTACCAAATATAATGGAATTCATTCCACAAAGTCCACTAGCACAGATCCGAACATGCTCTTTTTTGCTATTTATAGGCATGTGTATTTTGAAGTGATCAAATCAGCGGCTACAATAGAGAAAAGAGCACTCAGGATGTGCTTAAAAACACTGTGGCGAAGCTCAGATATAAGCCAAATACATCACTGTGCCTTCCCTCAAACGAGATCTTTAAAAGCATTACAGAAACTTCAGGATTTTTTAAAAGAGAGCTGTAACTGTAAATCAGTAAAACGCCTGGACGTCAGTATCAGGTGTTCCAATCGACACGGGTCAAGTTGGCCATCTGACCCACACAGGAACGAGCCTGTGGGTGAGACACGCAACGGTGAAGTGGATCGCGGCAGGCACGATGAGCCACTCGAGAGAAGCACTGAGACAGGGTTGGATAGAAAGGCACAAAGAGAGGCTAAGTGGTAATAGAGCCTTATTATCTGGTCACCATAGAGGCCCGGAGTGGAGGATAATAACAGAAGAGCTCTGCGCTACTCACACCTTAACCTCGCTCACTGTCTATTCCTCAGGGGCATCAACACTTACAACACATCCTGGGTCCACACGATGCTCTTTTTCAGCTCTCAATCCCGCCACTTTTTAGTCCTTCTCTAGCACAGAGATGCTTTTTTTGTTTATTGGCTTGGTGAAGCATCTCTATTCCTCTCTTGTTTCAAATTAAGGCAGGTTGTGTTTCTGCTAATGTTTGGGAAGTACAACACAGTCCATACGCCGAGGGAGGACAGCTTCATTTCTCTCAGCATCTCGCATGCTTGACTCTCAGCTTTAAGAGAGATGGCAGAGACGTCAGGGTCCTGACAAGTCTACACCATTAGAGCCCACGCTTAACTTCTGAGAAGCTGATTAGAGCGTTGCCGTGCCAGCCACAATCCATCACTTCCAGTAAAGGAGCTTCTTATCCATCTAACCAAGAGACTGCCTCCAGAGCACCACAGGGAAGCGAAGGAAAGCTAAAACATTCCCTTATCAAATCCTGGACTGAGTAGCCCTTGCTTCAAATGGCTAGCGAATCTGGGATGACCAGCTGTACCACGAGACAGAGCTCGGCTTTGGCTTTGGCGTGCACCCGAAACGTTTCGCTGATGGCCTTGTTGATGAAGGACGCAGAGCACCCACAGACTCAGCATCCAACTGGAGCTCCTCTGAGGACCCCACACATCCCTGGCATGTGGGCAGAGATAAAGCTTGAGCCAGGCCTCGAAAGTTCCAGTCCAAAGTTTTGCCCGAAGAAAAGCGAAGGGAAAATAAGAAAGTTTAAGCTTGTTTAACTCCCCCCTCCCCAAAAGACAAGCAGTCATGCCATCTGTGAAGATTCTCTCTCCAGCCATGGCCACTACTCTAGAAGAATTGGGGGAGGATGAGGAGAGAGGAGGGGAACACAAGCGGGACATAAAAAGAAAAGATGCGTTCGCACAGAGGAAAGAACTGCCTCACAGACAACACAGGTACAAGGTGGGCACATGCCCCCGAAATCATCAAACATCTTCCCGCTAGATCTGGATCTCTGTAGCCCTCATACTGTTGGCAGAACAACTGAGGACGTTAACCCCTCCTTCTGTTCGCCTTTGATTCGACGAGAGCAGAATGGAAACTCTCTCTTCTTTTTACATGAAAGCCCACACTTGAAAAACGGACATGATTTCCGACATTGTCATGGCTTGAGTGTGCCTTGAAGGGTGGCTTCTTTAGACCAAAAAAGATCCCTAGTTTGTTCATGTTTTTTTTTATATATTTAATTTTTTTTTATTCCTGTTTCCTGGGAAAATCTGCCAGAGCTTATACATGGAAGCCAATGCATGAACTTTCAATCAGGGATTAGCCGGATTTTCCAATGTGGATCTTCTTTTGTGAATTTGGCCAGCATCGCCTCTGTCGTTGGCAAGGGAAACGTAAATAGAAAATGATCCCTGGGCCAACGGGGATTGCCTTCCCTATTTCAAAGAAAGAGTTAAAAAAGGGCCACTTAGCCCTCTCCACCAATGTGATGCTGCATCAGACCGAAGTCACGTTCACACAACAGACCACCAAAAAAGTCCTTGTCCAAGTTCGCAGCATATTGCCGGCGCACACTTTGGTCTGTTCGGCCAAAAGAAGGGGAATGTGCAACATGGCTGAAAAGAAAAGAGCAACAAAAATGACTGAAGATGGAATGAAAGAGCCAATAACGCTAATAGCGCAGTGTGTTTCTGAGGCTCTGGTTTTGTTAAAGTCTTCATGGTTTCAATCCCTCTATACACGTCCATTTGTAAAATCTTTGGCCATATCTCTGGCCACTGTTCCCCTTCAGAAGTCCACTTACCCTTATCGTACTAGCTCGTTAAGGGCACAGACCCCCTATATGTTACTTCCATTCACTGATGTAGTTCTCTGCATGGCTGCCAGCCACTGTACCGTGTGTGTGTGTGTGTGTGTGTGTGTGTGTGTGTGTGTGTGTGTGTGTGTGTGTGTGTGTGTGTGTGTAAAAGAGAATGCGGCTTTGCAGACCTACACAAAAGATGCCCTAACTTCCAACAAGCTGAAGTTTTATCTGCTTGAGAACAATGGGCAAATATGCCACCCATGTGTGCTCTGTTTGTTCTTTAAATGTCAACTCTGAAATCCACAACATTGTGGCGACTGCAGCTGGATACAAGCAGCAAACAAGACGCACTTACGCCACTAATGTTCAGCTCCATTAACTATCTAGAAACTATGGCATAAAAATCAGTGCGCAGGTGTGAGTTTTATGTCTATCACAGACAATTTTTCAAGGCTTATTTTTCTCTTTATCACAATACAACTTGTTTATTCAAATGTTAATCAAAGTCTCTTATTCCTTTTGGTTTGTGCTATTCTTTCTCCCATAATGCCACACCCACATAAACACACTGTAAAAGGAAAATTCATGTTCTCAGCCTCCTGTGGTGAGAGGCTATTCAGCCGTTTGTACACGACAGGTTCCACAGGAGAAATCTGTACACTGGTATTGGTATTGGTGTGAGTCAAATTTGATTGTTACTGAAAAACCTTTAAACATGGGGCGCAAGCATAAACAAAAGAGGAAAAAGTCTGTGTTCTGTGTCATTTTTCTTTTAATTGCTTGCGAGAAAGAGAAATGGTACAGTTAGTGTCACCAAAACACACTTAGCAATATCCCTAGCTTTCTATCCATTCAAACGCTACGGCAGAAAAAGAGTTAAGAGCGCAAAATGGCTTTGGGGAGAGGAAGAGTTCCTGTCCCAGTTTGTTTCCTCACCTATTCATGTCCTCCTTTGTTCTTTAAGTTCTTTTTCTCCACTCCAATCCGTGTCTAACAAACTCTTTTCTTTGTTTTTGTCTTTGCACTGGCTCTTAAGGTGCTTGTTTCTCTACAGCTCCGAGCACCACAGCTTGCTGCTTGTTTGGGCGATTAGCACGGGGCTGCTGTGTGATGTGCATGTGTATCTGTTCTCGGGCTCCTTGGGGCCCCGGGGGCGTTACGCTCAGCGTAAAATGGCCCTCCACTCTGCCCACCTATCTCTCCCAAGACGAGGCCGCAGCCTCCCAGTGGAAAATCCCCATCCCCAAGCGCTAGGCAAGGAGGGGTAAGGATTAGGTGTTCCGCCTGAAAAGCACACTAAATTGAGTCCTCAATGTTTATTTTTATACTTTGTGTTGTAAATTAAAATGGTGGAAATTCATCTTTATTGTACTTTGTTCCCCTGCATTCTTTAAAATCTGATTGTTTTGCGTGCGAGGGAGTGTGACTCGCTTTTCAGCGCGGGGAGAACAACTGCGAGGGGGGAATGTAATCACTGCATACACATACACAAAAGGATTCAGAGTGCTAAAAAAAAAAAAATCAAACAAGCGCTATATCCAGAGAAGAGGGAATAGACTGAATCTAAACGCTCTGTCTAGCACATTTTCAATGATACTGAACTACTTCTGATAATGAAGGTCTGTTTTATAATAAACAAAAAGTGCAGATATCTAAAGATGTTCTACTCCTCTCATTTACAGACAATCAAGTCAGTCTCTAAGCAATGCCCTCCAATTAAAAGTCACATCACCAAACACTCTCCTTTAATTTCCTAACTGAGTTTAGTTAAAGCAACATTCCCTTTCGAGCCCCTTTTTTCCTTTCCCCAACCTCATATTGTATATTATGAAACTCATCACATAAATCCATTATACATCTCTTTGGAATACATGACAGCGCTAAATGTGTATGACCCTCACCAATTTGAAGTGGTTTTATTCTCTGGCAACTGCATAACACCAAGTCCAGAAAATGGACAAGGCCTGAAATATCACAGCATCTCGTGGTACAGATCAATTTAAGTATCCACAGCAAGAGCTGTCCCACATGGAAGGACATTCAAAACAAAATAGTTGTTTGCTCTTAACTCAGAAGAATTATGAGACATATAAATAACTTGATTTATCTGGATGTTATCTTAAACTGGGTGAATTGTACTGACATGTAAAATTAATTTTAATGCAGTTTCAGTCAGTTTAATTTGACTTATTCTGCATATTTCACCGGGAAAAGAAATCAGCAGCAATAACGGGCACAAGCCTCACCGCCACCATGGTGGCTTTAGAGCAACTGTGTACAGCGGCAATGTGTATTTAAAGCGGGTAAACATAAAAGAACTATGGCAAAATCTTTTAAATATGCCATGCAGCCAGCTGGTGCCACTATGACCATGATCCACAACAACCACATTCAGGTGTATGACTTTCAGTAACAATCGTACTAAAATACATTTGAGTGTGTTGAAAGTTACTGTATGTTAACATTACTTGAATATGAAAATTGCAGTAAGCTAGATCGATATTAGAATATCATATTTTTTTTAATTGGAGGACTTGTGTTGCTAAATGGTAATTTTAAAATATATTGTATGGCAGAGAAAATGCTATAATACTGTTACTACAATTAAACCTTTCTGATTGCGCTATGTTAGCCACTAGACAAAATAGTGTTGTCTCTGAGGCATGGTATTCATGGTAAATCAAGAAAAATCAAACAACAGTAATAACCGTGTTGAGCTCCTAACAATGATTGGTTTTATGTCGATAAAAATATCCAAACAGTTGCTCAACTGTCTAAGAAAACACTTAATATATTAAAGCATATTTGGTGTTTCTGGTTTCTACGCAAAAAAACGGAAATCAAGGGTAGCGTGGATATGACGTCACTGACAGGCGACACATTGACATGGGCCATTACACTGGTTAAAATAGCTGATTTCTCTAGATTTAAAGATTGTTGGAAACATTTGGGATAATGCAAGTAAACAAGTCAACAAAATAACACTGTTCTAGTGTTTTTTGGATATTTTAATCCAAAAATCTTATATATTATAAATCTTATAAATGTTTAATTATTAAAAAATAAATAAAGTGTTTTTCACTTTTTTATTTTGAACATTTTTATATAAATTGTTCAAAATGTATTATTTAGAAGATATGTTTATTTTTCAGTGTCTCTTTTTGTCATTATTTTAATCTCTCGCCATAGCAACAATGTTCCAGATATCCAATACCTGTTCACAATTTAGCATCTTCAATATTGGCATTATGTTGAGAAAGTTTGGTGTGAATCGTGTATGAAGCCCTTTGGAGCAGTAGGTAAAAATTCAGAGCATGATAAAAAAAAAAAAAAACACACATTCAAACCAAAATAGCTCACTTCCTGTTGGTGTACATCTGCGGTGTCTTGACATTATTCTGACAAAGTTTAACGCAAATCAGGTAAAAAAAAAAAGGTGATTTCAAACATTTTAAAAGTGACACACTTCCTGCTTCCAGTTGGTGAGAGTATGACTTTGAATCACAATAGTCACAGCCATGTGATCGGCCTCCTACAGAACAACTAACACAGCTGAAGTTTAATCAAAATCAGTCAATGTATGCAGAAGTTATAACACACTTCCTGTTTCCCTTTTTTCCTCATAAATGTGTTACCTCGCCACAGCCAAAGAGTTCAAGATATCAAAAATCTACTCGCAATTAAAGGACAAGTCCGATATTTTACACTTAACGCCCTGTTTTCAGATCGTTTCTGATGAAATAGAACGGTTAAGTTTAAAATTTAGACAGACGCTGCTGTCCCGAGAATTTTCGTTTTCTTTTGCTTTCCCCCCCCCGAAAGTTGTTTGGCCCCATGAGATCTATAAGTGTATGACGTCTGGTTACTGTATGAAAAAGGGTGCACTACAGAGCCCCTTAAATACAACCAAGGGTGCGCTGCAGAGTCCTAGTTAACCTTAACTGCTTCAATTTAAAGAATAGCAAGCATTATGTTAACATGCTAAATGTATATTTTTTTAACTAAATTGAATGCATGGAAGGAGTAAATAAAATATAATATTCATTGACAAAGCACCTCTATTGAACAAAGCTTAAAGCAACATAGACACCATGTTGCTGTCCATAGAGTAAGCTGCACCCTTCAGCACAATTATAACAAAGGTGACTTCAAATTAAGAGTTTTGTGCGTTTACTCAGAAACACATAAAAAACACTTAATTTAGACATATAGCTCCATACAAAACATGCTGTGAACTAGATATCTATCCACTTTCCAGTTTCAGTTCATTCAACAAAAATACTGAATGCTCAACACAGAATGATTAATGATTAAGTTAACATTTTAGCACCATTAAAGTACGAAAATAAATTCATGCTCTTAAAAAAAAAAGAGCTAATTGACTTCCTTTGAGATTCACTTTTGAGTGAAGCTTAAACTGAGACTTAAACTTAGACTAAGTTACAAACAACATTGTCACAAACTCTCTCTCCGCATACAGAGGATAACAGGGGAGAAAAAAGCCTCTAGAAAATAATTTGAAACGGAAGCAGATATTAAACAAATATTGCTCTTTTTACATCGTGACATGCTAGGAGGCGCCCGCAAAGCAAGATCCTTTGATGTATTCCAGTATATTATTCTAAATGGTTTCATCAGTCTCTGACGAGTGAGAATATATGCCATTTTATCATCTCTTGCTGATGGAGCCTGAATGTTTGCCAAAGGCCTCCACAGTCACACAGGGAAGGATGCTGGGGGTTTGAGGGGTGCTGGGGTTAGTCAATCTCGAAAGCAGGGCGAGCGAGAGGTGGACTGGAGGGACAGCCTCGTCTCCTCCATCCAGACTGCTATTTTCCCAAAGTTATTTGTAAAAACGCTTTGCATCAGTCTTTAAAACTCTTCATTAATCAATCCGGTCTTCTTATTATTTCTGTAAGTGCAGAAGAGATTGCTAAATAAAAAGAGATTTCTCGTTCAGTGGGGGGAGGGAAAAAAAGCACAGTGAAATGAAACCGCATTCATTGAACCTTAAAATGTTTTGATGGCTTTTCAGAGGCACATTATATTTACATAGGAATGTGTCATTAACGTCAACGGCGAACCAGAAACTATTAAACTAATACAATGCTAAACTGAACAACCTTGAGAATTTGATTAGAGCCATTGTGAGTTTTAAAAATGCTCCATTCTTGGGTTAAAACAAAAGACTGATGCTTTCAGCTATGCTAATAATTCAGCTGTCAACTTTCATTGATGTATTTGACTGCTGCAGCTAGCATTTACATACTTTATATATAGCAAGAAGGGGTGGGGGCGGGGGTCGTCTATGCAAAGAATCATAATAGAGGCTCGAAACAAACACGAAACTGTTTGTGTTTCATTTCAAATTAGCCGCTGTAATTTTCAAAAAGACTGCAGGCATTGTTTGCTTGGCAAAGTCATGCGTTTTGGAGCAGTTTTAATTCTCCTATTATTGCACTTGCCGGAGACGCAGCATTTCCCTTTTCTCTGCTCTGCCAAGTGCTCTTAAACAGCCGAGAATGATCTTACCGCAACTCTGCTTTAATATCAATGACCTTCTTAGACTGTTTATCAACTGTATGTAGATGCCTGCAAATAAGTCTAAAGTCTGTCATTGTGTTCAAAGCACAATTTCTATACAAATCAACATATTTCTGAAGCCCAATACAGAACAATATAGCTTGTCATAGTTAGCAGGCAAACATGTGCTCCCTAGATGCTATTTTATATGTGGTTATGAAATTTAATAAATACATAATGGGATGTTTCAGCACAAGACAAAAAAGGTAAAATAAGAACCTATTTGTGATTCATTATCTGTTTGAACATATATTACATCCTTGGCAAGATCCTTAACATTGTTTCATCAAACCCTGGAGATATTTTATACAATGATCTAATTAAAGTCACCATGTTGCCTAGTATCCCATTTAAGAAATCTATATGTTCTATATAATTATGAAATGATGCATTATTTAATACATAAACCCCAAAGCTCCATGTGTGCCTATAATTTTAATGAAAAAGTAAATGAATAGACTACCTCTTCTTTAGTCCCGTTTAGGGGCTTAATTGCAGAAATAGATGAATGATGAGTTTGTGGACAATGAAAGTAACAAAACAATAAAAATAAAAAACATGGAAGCATGATCTGATGATTTAAAAACTAAATTATTAAAACTACACAGAAACACACACATTACCATAAACTGAAGAATAAGTAATGTGTGTGGGGCAGGATTTACCTGCATTGTTGCAACCAAATGTCCTCACAAGGATTGTAAAATCTGAAATCACCAGGCAACTGTTTCCATTAAGAAAACAGATCAAAAAACATTGTGTGAGGGTTAAGCTTAGGATAGAAAATATCATTAGCTCACCATAAAAACAACAGAAGTCAATGGAAAGTCGCTCCATGATATAAAAACAAATGTGTGTATGTGTGTTTTGTGCAAACAAAGGTGAAATAGAGATGAGGTGTAGCTAGTCTGAGCATGCTCGCCTGCCAAAGATTCAGGATCACCGATTTTGCAGGAATATAACACACTCTCATATTGTTGTCTGCAGCATTGTTGCTAAAGTAGCCCATTAAAATGCAAGGATGTATATTAAAAAGCAGCGCTGCCTTTTGATGGATAGTCGTCAGTTTATGAATAAGTGTGCATATTGATTCGCAAAAGGTGAAAAAGCTGTTTGACACAATTATTTCTGAAAGGGCTCCCCCTCTCCTGCATGATTTAAAAGCCATTTTAAATGCCCATCACTTACATTTCCTTATAGAAGACCCCAATGACTCCCCTGGAAATAATAATTATGAAAATGTGGGGAATGGCATTGGTGTATATTGCTTCCACAGCAGACAGTGCACATAGCATCAGCGTGGATACTGATAGGCATCTGTGCGGAGGGTGTTGGTGGGAAACCACAATCACGGTCAAAAGGACCACTGCTGTTTTTTCCCTTTATCTCTGCACATCGTACTCCTTTCACACTGTTTTTCATTCTTTTAACAAACCTCGCATTTGCCCATGTGTTGCGTCCAGATTCAGATGTGGCTGGCCAATAATATTAACATGAGCTTTTCTCTCTCTTAAATAAAAAGGCAGAGGAAACTGGGTCTAGTGGGTCTTTGGAGGACATACAGCGGTCACAATACAAGTTTTCAAGCCAGAGCAATGTATGTGCTGAACATCTATTGTCACAGTAGTTCAAAACAAACTCAAATTATGCACAAACTCCATTAGAAACATCATTATGCAGTAAGAGGATGGGTTAGAGTTGCATGATATGAAAATTCTGGCACATAACAATAAGCTTTTTTTGTTGTTGTCATGGTTATAACCAACAAATGGCGGATATTAAAATTTGATACCATTTACTTACAAAAAAATGTAAATAAATAAATTTGAGCTATTACAGTTTTTACAGTTCAGGGGTTTTCTGGTTCTGATGTGGACTCTTAAGGATATATTATTAAGATAAGGGACTCTGTTTGATCCTCTGAGCTTTTCGGTAACCTTATGTTATTATTTACCTAGACATGCTATTTTGATTAAAAGACTGTCTTCTTTAACATTAAGTTGTTTTTATATCCTAGGTCTCTGAAAAAATATATATTTATGATTGATGATACAATTTGCCAAACCTTGCCAGATGAATACATTCTGGCACAATTTTTTGACATGGTGCTGTGGCTGTGTGGTTCATCTTATACAGTTGGTGAGGTCTATAAGCTGGAGCACCACAAGACCATTAAGCAGCTATTATCCATTTCCCAATCCTTCCTATGCTGCAGTTCTCGTCACCCAGCACCAAACAGGCAACTTCCACCAAAGCAAAGCCAAAGTATTGGCATGCCGTTTGCCCAACCCAGTTCCATAAGAGTAGTTTCTGTGAGTATAAGGCTAGCTTCTAAATTGGAAGATGTTCCCATTATATCCATCCAAAGAGCTAGGAGACAAAGCTCCAGTTCGCAAGCAGTTCGACGTCTATAGTTCTAACAAGCAGTCCCTTACCTGCTCTATACCAGCCCACGAGGCTGCTTCACCCCATGAGTCTGCCTCAGCCCAAGAGTCTGTTCCTGTCAAAGCACTTCCAGAGTATGTTCCTGTCAAAGAACTGCTAGAGTTCACTCCGATCCTGGAGCTCAACCCAGAATCCGCTCCTGCTCTAGAGTTTCGACCAGTGTTAGACTTCCTGCCCTGAGTCAGTCCAGAGTCCATCCAGTCAAAGTGAATCATCAATTTCAGGATTTAGCTACACCACGCTACCACTTAATCCTCCTCACCCAGGATGACCGTCCCCTTGAAGCTCACACTGCAGACTTTTTGGAACTTGCCTTTCAGACCTATTATTCTGACCATGATTTGATTCTCTTTTATTAAGCTGGGTTAATAAAGTTGAACAGTTAAGAGACAATATATTAATTTATGCATATGATCTTAAGGGATATTTATTGACTTTGTTAACTTTGTGTTGTCTGTTCTGACCCGAACACTCCTGTGTTGGCTCCAGCCCCTGAGCACAGTCCAGTGTCTGCTCCAGCCCCTGAACACAGTCTAGGCAGTTTCTGAAGTTCCTGCTAGTTTGGTTGCGACCAATAAGGTCATTCCAGTGTATTATGCAAGTCCTGTTTCGGCCAGGTAGGCTTTTCCTGAGTTCCCCATCAGGACCAGTCAAGGCAAAAAGGGAAGTTTTAGAGTTTCCTACCTCTCAGGTTACGACCAGGACAGTTTTTCCTGAATCCCCTGCCTGTTCATTGTCAACAAAGGAGGCCGTTCCAGTGACAGCTATCTGTCCTGAGTCAGCCATAGATGTCGATCCCAATTCGGCCAGGGAGGCCGTTTTCGACTTGCCTTCCTGCCCTGTCACAGCCAAAGAGGCCTATTATCCATTCTCTGTCTGCCCTGTATTAACCAACGAGATTGTCCGCAGAGACCGTTCTTAGTTCCCTCGACCATGGAGACCGTACCTAGCACCCTCATCCCGGTCATAATTATTTTATTTTCTCTATGCATGTTCTCTCTGTTTTGCCAAATCTGTCAGAGTCGTCATTACTGAGGTCCTCAAGCCAGCTGGCACTCCAGACGCCCGTCCCTCAGTCGGCCCTCCAGACGACAGCAAGTCAGCCGGCACTCCTGACGTCAGAAAGTCAACTGGCCCTCAAGCAGGCATTCCAGTTGTCCACCAGTTAGCCGGCAAACCAAAGGTTCCATTCTGCTGGCAATTTGTTCTACAAAACCAGCCTTGGCTAAAAGGGGGGGATCTGTTACGGGTTCAGGGGTTTTCTGTTTCTTTATCTGTTTTTTTTTTAAAAGTGTATTTTCTATTTCAATTGTTTCAGCGCTTCCTGTTTCCTGTTTAGTTTGTGTTTGCATTTGTTCTCCTAGTTTCCCCCAAGATTAGCCTTTTAGTTTTAACGATACTGTTACGATACGGCAAGAACGAAGCTGAGAGAGAATCCACAAACACGCACTACTTTATTTAACAAACAACAGAACAGGAAACTCAGGAAAGAACAAGAAACAGCTACAAGCTACAGCAAACAACAACCGACAACCAACAACTGAAACACAGAGGTATAAATACACAGACAAACAAGCTAAACAAGATAACAAGGGGGCGTGGCTAATCAGAAACACATGGGAACAATGATCAGACAATTAACAAGACACATGGCAAACAGGGAATCACATGACAGACAACTAGGAACAAAACCCACACCGTGACAGATACACACCTGAACAACATTACCTCTGCCTTTAACTCACTTTATAAGCCAGCTCATTGAGTCAGCCGTCAGTCGTTGTAAAACCACCAACCTTCTGGTTTGTAGACAACTATACATGAACCACTGAGCCACAGCTTGATTGAAAGATTGAAAGTCTTATTTAGGCTAACCTTTATATATCCTAAGTTTCTGAAACAAGTATTGATTTATGATGAAACTGTGACTAGTATCCTACCTGAATACTCACCTCTGTTGCTCCTCCACTTCCTGCTTCCAATTTAAGTCAATAAGCCGTAAATACATTACAAAAGTTTTTTTTAAATAGATCTAAAATAAATGCTGTTCTTTTTAACTTTATTTTCATCAGAGAATCCCGAAAAAAAAGTTTGCACACACACACAAAAGAATAAATAAATAAATATAATAAATAAATATAATAAATAAATAAATATATATATATATATATATATATATTTAAGCCTTTTCAGGTGTTATTTCACGTGTAAATCTGTTATTTACTTGTCCGAGTAAAAAAGTTGCTTGTCTGGCAAAAAAAAAAAAAAGTGTGTTGTAGATATAATTTATTCTGAAGTAATATTCTCATCAGTTCAATCAGCTTTGTTATATTTAAATCTGCATATTGTCATATCTGCACCTTTAAAGGCAATGCGTTCTGAAGCTATGAATCATGGGTAAATTAAGTTCAGGTCCTGAGGGTGAGGGAGAGATCTTTAATGTATCCTGTACTTAAAACGACACATTATGCAATTATCCTATTTCTCTGACCATCAGCGGCTATGTGCAGGGGCTGTTCCGGTCACCTAAAAAGATATAGCTCTAAACTGTTATATTAGAGCGCAACCCTCACTTCTCAGCGGTGGAGGACAGATACTTAAAAACGTGGACATCCAGATGTTCGCCATATATCCGCAATTTATTAAACAAAGCGTCCTCGCATGTGTTGTGTGCCGTGAATAAACCTCCACTTATTAGACCCCGTCTGTATGTGTGTGGGTGGGAGGTTTGATTCTGATTATCATCACTCACCTTTCATCACACACCGCTCCTGAACAACAGAGCAACAGAGATGGACGTTCACCCATGCTCGCATCCGTCCATCAGAGCAGCAACCATATGAACACACACACACACACACACACACACACACACACACACACACACACACACACACACACACACACACACACACACGCACGCGGCAGGTGCCCCCCTTATTGACTTGGCCTGTGCTTGGATTCCCTTATTCTGTAAGTGCATGCTCCCATGGTTAGCTAGAGAGCCCTTCTGTTCTCTTGCGTGCAGTTAAAAGCACAGGCTCTTGTTGTCTGGGGAGTAAATTTGCTCAGAGAATGGCGTGTGTGGCTAACAGGGGGAACATTTCGTGTTTTTAATGTGGTTTCCACTGGCATCAATCATTCCGTACAATTAGGCCAATTCCCACTCAATTTTCTATTTCTGAGGAGCACAGCCATGCTGACGGCACAGGCGGACGTCCTGCACCCTTGCTCACACACACTATATGCCTATACAAAGCGAACGGGGCAGGTGCTTGCACCGTTACACCGGAAAGACAGGAGGTGTTACCAATCTTTTCTAATTTCTCATTAAAAGCGAGACACACCTATGGCGCTCGCGCACAGTTCCTCCCGTGTTCTCATAGACCTCAAGTGTCATTTGTTTTCCATAGCAACCAGATTAAATTAGGTGAGTGATTATAGCTTATTAACACCAAACGCTGTTAGTGTATTCTTACCATTTTGTATGTAAACACTTTCTGCCTGTAGCGCTCTTTATTGGAAATTGCTTTGTATAGACTCGGAAGCCCGGAGCTTGCTTATAATAAAAATATAATTACGATTTAGACAATAGCCACTCAGACATACCGCAGCCACCCCTCCTTCTTCTGACCATTCAGTGACTGCAAGTTACAAGGCGCAGCCAAACACGGTAATGAACAATGAAAGAGCAAGTCTCTCTCTCGCTGCCTAATTCGAACTAATAAAGCCACTAGAATTAACATTCACAATTGGCGTAATGAGGTGTGGGGGTTTGGTCTCTGCTACTTCATATTGACTACTCTTGCCCTCAGCCTCCTCTTTGCATTTAATGCAGCACTTCAGGCCCGAGCGACGCTTGTATTATTTGTGTATTTTGCGGAGCCACACGTGTAATTGGTATTAAAATGAAGCATTGCGTCAATATTCGCCAACATACGTGTTGTTTACAAGCACACACGGGCCTTTACGCATCTCTCTCTCTCTTTATCACCCACAGATGCATGTATCGATTTAGACATTAGTTGACATGAACTTACAATGAAGTTAATGTTAATTTCAACATTGACTAATACACTATTCAAATCAAAAGTTGCATATGTTAATATTAATATTAAATCAAGCATTGCGTCAATGTTTACTGGCATACACGTACACAAGGGCCTTTACGCGTCTCTATCTTTGGTTTTGACAGTCCCAACTATACATTTGCGATTTTACATATACATTTTTGGTAACACTTTACAATAAGGTTCCATTTTTTAACATTAACCACATTAGTTAACACAAACTAACATGAACTGCTGCATTTGTATTAATTAAAATTAACAAAGATTTATAAATACTGTAACACATGTTACATAGTTATAGTTATTCAACATAGTTATTCAATGGATTAACTAATGTAAACCAATGGGATCTAATTGTAAAGCGTTACAATTTTTTCTCCACATTTTTAATATAAATTTGAAAACACCACTGCTGTGTCACGGTGGTTCGGTATCGCCACACGGCGCCAGGATGATGCGATGGAGGGGAGGAATAGAGACGAGGGGAGAGAGTGAGCGGCAGCTTTCGGCCAGGGGGAAAGCGAGCAGGTGCAGAGAGGGAAAATTACTACTATAAACAAGGCTAGTCCTTGTAATTTATCATTAATCTGACTATCTGCGCTCCCAGCTTTCAGCTTCTTTTGCATGCTGATATCCATGTCATATTTCTTATCGGAGATTTGTTTATGTTTTCATCCTTGTCCCCGTGAACATACCGCAGTGGCATCTGAGAGGGCCGAGTGAGAGAGACTGTAAAGGCATTAAAAACACAGTCAAAACCCACTCACACGTTAATGATTTTGTTTCATCACATTCGTTTCAACTGCACGCTGCACAATATCAGCTAATGCAAACAGCCGTAATATCATCTTATCAGCACCTGCCTAAAAGTGGCTTCATTTGCTTTAGTCATGGAAGTTTTATAGAGCCTAATGCTGTGAAATAAATCTATGTAACACCACTTTATTACATGTCAGGACTCACTTGTCTCTGCTGGCAAGTGTATTGTATTAAGCAATGCTACTTATTAACTGGAAACAGACGGTGCTATTATGTCGTTTCACAAGTGTCTAATAACATCCCGTTGGGGACGGCTCACACAGTAAGAGTTTGTTTGGAAAGAGCTCGTCTATTGCTCTCATTGCAAAATAGATCGCGTTTTGTGGGGGGGGAGAAACTAAACCAATTTTATTCAGAAAAAAAAATGTTCAAAACACAGATAGTGGTCTACTTTTGCTAATTGAAGAGAGGAAAACTTTCACAAAGAGCATTTTTAATGTTGATTTTTTTCCTCTCTAATTTTATAGACGGATGAAACGGATATGACTTTTTTCCCTTTGCAAATTTGACTTTGTAATTCTCTGTCCTTGTTTATTTGCTGTAATTTACAAATGAAAAAAAAAAAGTGCAGAAGTTATTGATTCATGACCGTAATTGTTTAATTATTAATCAGTTTAGCGTTATATTAGCATTCGTAATATTGCAGATGCTCATGCTGAGAGGTTGGGAAGCTATAATGCAGGTTGTGGTTTGCTGCTCTGTGACATCTGAGATCACCACAGAATCTGTCACGCACACGTGCACACACACACACACACACACACACACACACACGCACACACACACACACACGCACACACACGCTCCCACTCTCCGTGTAGTAATTTATTACCCCTTTCACACTCTTCAGTCAATACTATAGTGGGCAGGCAGTGGTTCAATACTCTGATTATTTGATAAAATTCACACTTTGCTGATGTATGGTTTAACCCACAACACGATGCATTCACTAATAACCACAGAAGTCTCTGTGCACCGTACAACACAAACGCATGTATATGTTTTTTCCCATGCCCTCACACTGAATTGCTTCTGATGCTCCTGTGTGTGTGTGTGCTAACACTGCTACTGAGTCTAGACGCCAGTGATCTGCTGTGAGGGGACATCTACTGGCCCAAATACAAAGTCACACGCCCCTTTTTTCTCACTCTTGTTCTCAGAAGCCCTCTGATCTGTAAGCCAAACTGAATTCTCTTTCCTCCTTTGCTAATGCCAGGTACTATTTATCACAAAAATGTGTCTCCGCAAAATGGATATAAATCATAATTTTTCTATTCTCCTGCTATGCAAACTAGCAAATGCCAGCTGAACGTTGTCTTTGCCCAATCTGGCAATTGACTCTTGAATAATAAGCCTTGCCTTAAAAATGTTACTGACTAATATAACCTTAGCAACTGCTGTTTGTATGCAATTTTTTCAGGCAAGCATTTTATCTTTTTAATATAAGTCTATGAGGATTAGTTGGATAGTTTTAAATGCAAATGTCTGGGAAATTATCCAAAAATATGTTAAAATGTTGTTTACGGGTCACTTAATAATAGTTTCTCAAAACTTGCCTGCTGTGGATTAAACTGTGTGTCACTCTCCATTTCCAAATGAACGTGTATCGTTACAAAAATGTATAATGTTACTTAACTTATGTGACTTAATTTACATGCTGATTCATGACACTATTATGTCAGTATTAACACAACTTTTTGAAGCACCATTGTGAATGCGTTGTAGAAATGTTAAGAATAGTTCTGTTCACTATCAGTTATAATCACTTTCAAATGAGGCTACGAGAAACATGTGTCTCGATTCTGATGTGCAGTCAACAGATTTTACATAATATTACTACATAATTTACCAATCTGTTTAAAGAAAAATCACAGTTAAAATGCTTTGGAATGTTACAATATCATTCTAGCCCACACAACAATAACACTCAATACATTTGTACCACTATATGAGCAAATTTAACTACAACCAATGTTTTAATACACACACCTCCAGATCATTCCAAAAGGATGTTCTGTAAAGCTTGTCTAAGTTAGAAACAGTAACTAAGAGGGGCGGAAGAGTCTATACACACTTGCATCTCATCCATGACTGCTTGCTTACATGGAAATTAGGGATCTCTTTAAAAGAAGATTATGTAAACTACCATTTAAATGTTTAGGGTTATATATATATATATATATATATATATATATATATATATATATATATATATATATATATATATATATATATATATATATATATATATAAATTAATTAATTAATAATTTTATTCAGAACATTAAATTGATCAAAATTGACATAGAGACGGTTTGTGAATTTGCTAACTAATTTATTATTTCAGATAAATGCTGTTTTTTTAACTTTCTGTTTTAAGAATCCTGAAAAAAAATCACCATGGATAATAATAAGTAACAAATATTGCAAATGAGCATATTATAATGATTTCTGAAGGATCATGTAACACCGAAGACTAGAGTAATGATGTTGAAAGTTCAGCTTTGCCATCAAAATAAGAAATTACATTTAAGAAATGTATTGAAAAAAAATACATAAATATATATATATTAGAAATACTGTAAAAAACAATAACATTTTGACATTACTATAAAAAAATAAAATATATATATATATATATATATATATATATATATATATATTTTTTTTTTTTTGTAATGTCAAAATGTTATTGTTTTTTACAGTATTTCTAATCAAATAAATGAGGTGAGCATATTTTTTAATTATTGTCGACCCCAAGCGGCAGTGTATGAACAGCCGGATGGATTATTTGGCCACATCGATCACTATCTATCTGGAATAGGTGACCAATGCAAATGGGTGAAATTGCAACATAAACATGTTGAAAAAAGCAAATCCTAGCTAATTTCCCTCGTCCCATATTCCCTCTCAGGCCCGATTCACTCCATCGTTCTCCATACTACTTCTTCCCCTTCAGTCTGTGTGAAGGACAGGATTGATTAGCATGCCGCATATTCATTTGCATACTTTTGCACACAGATCACTCCGAATGAACGGCAGCGTTGTTTTCTCGCTTTTTCGCTCTCCAAAGGTGGGGGAGGAGAGGGTGGAGGGCGGAGAGGTGCTGGTGGTAGAGGTGGAGGGGGGCTCGTCTTTTCAAGGAACACCCCCAGAATTAATGTTCCACACCTGTGCACAGTGCGGCAGTCTTTATCAACCATCACAGGTGCGCCACATTAATTGTGGGAGAGACCATTTTGCTTTCCACAGGGGTGTCCCATTTGGCAGTCAGCATGTGCTCCCAAACCTGAGATAGTTAATGTGCTTTACAGAGTGTTCATTTTCATCTGATATCAATTTTTCTTTTCTCTTCTCTCCCAGGACTGCACATAGTGCACAATGCATAATATATAAATAGCCTCCCTATTTCAAAGTAGTGATTAGTGTAATGCTTGTTTGGCATATTTTCCAGAGTGTGTGTGCGTGTGCTGTCATATTATGAAGTTTTAGTACTTCTAGTAATGTGATCTCGAAAGTTTCCAGAACCACAGACCTTCTCCCTCTCTCTCCCTAAGCATCTACATATATACATATGGGGGCGTGCGTAGTTGTGCAATGAGTCTCTTGATGCTTCCTGTAAGAGCGTGGAGGACTGCACACCTGCAGGCCTAAAGGCCAAACGCAGCAGAGTGCCCCCCGGTGACAAAGATTACCACAACCTCAGAGTCAGACCTCCAACATCCGTCCTGAGACTTCCTCTCCTCCGCACATTGAATGCAACAATATTGTGAGTCGCACAGCCACAGGACAATGGCCACAGAAATAATAATAATCAAAAAAGAAAAATAACAGTCATTGAGTGCACTGCTTCAAGATTCCCTGAAGATTTAGGAGATTTTTTTCTTTGTTTTTTTCTTTTCTTTTCTTTTCGGGTTGTCCAATAATGAGCAGTAAAAGGTCAGTGGACCATTGCTGCTCATTCACTCGTGGCTTATTCTTCCTTCTTATGCGTGATTACCCGCCAAATGGTTAAAGGTAAAAAGAGTAAAAACAATGGGCTCATGTCACACTCTTCAAACACAGAGACCTGAGTGTTATTTATGCAGTATCATATTACTGACACAGGCTGACTGAATAAATGTTCGCTTTTTTAAATAAATGCAGTGTTGTGTCTGGAGAGGATGGGAGGGGTGAAAAAGCAGAAGCATGAAAGCAGAAAAACAACATAATATTTTTCCCTCCCTCCATCAGCCATTTTGAACTCGGCAATTGACCTTCCGTGGCATCATTTACAATGACTCATATCAAAGCCCCAAAATGTTAAAGCTATAGCGTCGACACAGGCGTAGAAGCACGCACACACACACAGTGGTGGGATAATAGCTTTAACTACGCTAAATTGTCTCCTTCATTTGGATGGCTATGGCGACCTACAGTCTCCCCGGCTCACCCTTTGACAAAGGGGGTCATCGCTATGCAGGGGAAAATGAAACCCACAAGATATTGTTTGATTGGATTTGCCTTTCGCAGGTTTTGAGATCATTACAGAAATTCATTTGAAGTGTGGCAGAAAATGAAACTCGCCTGTTTAATTATTTTTTTTTTCTACTAGCATTTTTGCCCTTTCTCTGTAACGTTTTTTTTTTTTTTTTATCGGTTGAAATATTAAAGAGGCAACACTATCCTTAAAATGCATCTTCGATGGGCTCACATACCCCCCATTGTCTGAGGGAATGAAACATATTTAATGACTGTGCCATCCTGCTCTTAAAGTTATATTTTCTCCCTCTCCACCCCTCCTCTCGTTCACTTTCACAGTCTATCTTTCTCTCACTCACAGAGAGAGATAGAGCGACAGAGGGAGAGAGAGACTTTCAAACCAAATGTGCTCATTCCAACATTTCAATAAATTGAGAGGAAAAGCATTAAAGTTAATCAGACCAACCACATTGTGGTTAAGACACGTTGGCTGGATTATGGATTACTATTAGCTGGATGAAAACCGATTCTTTCATTTAAATTCTGGGTTCCTCATCCCGCTAAAATTAAAAAGGAACTAATACTTCTTGGAAAGAGTTCTTTATTCTTCTTGCAAGCCCTTACTTCCTTTTTAATCTGACATGGAGACAGACTATATATATGAAGAACACCCAGCGCGAGGCGTGTGTGTAAAAGATGACCTTTAATAAAGATTACAAGGGCAGTCGCCACAAAACACTGCTAGCCTTCAATGGTTCTGTTATATCTAAAGAAAATAAAGCGGCTATTGCACAACACTTGTAAATGATACAAGTCACTGACGTATTCCACATGTATCCCTCTCATACTGCCTGCAATAAACATCTGCTAAACATTACTCTGTCCTTAATCCTGACTTTACTTTGCATATTATTGTGTTTGGTAACAACAACAACAACAACTAAACACTATTCAATTATTTGGCAATATTATTTAGAAATATCATAATTCAAAATTGGCAATATTTTTAATTGGTGCATACACTATGAAGATCTGATGAAGAACATAATTTATAAAATTATTCTATGTTTCAAAACTATATATATATATATATTTATTTTTTATTTTATATATATATATATATATATATATATATATATATATATATATATATATATATTAAATACTAAATTGATGAAATATCACCTAAATCTCTGAAATCTCTTTTTCAAAACCTATGTCGGCTTGCTGCCTATATAGGCACAATAAAACATAACCTTACAGTTTGCGCTTATGCTGCTTTCAAATGCTTCCCTTGTAGGCCTCACTAAGTTTTAGAACAGAGCATCTATTGTTTTCATATCTTGCTAAAACTGAGCAGGCTAAGGCTGACAGATGTGTTTTGCCATGCAAGAGTGGAACATTTCAAAGAAATAGTCAACACAGCCGAAGAAAGGACATTTATGCCCAAAATTGTTCTGTTAATGTCCAGCAGGTTAGCCTGAATCTTTGAAAGTGTATATATGTGCATGTGTAAGACAGTGTTTCAGAATTTGATGCTGCTCCAGAGCAGGTGTGTGTGTGTGTGTGTGTGTGTGTGTGTGTGTGTGTGTGTGTGTGTGTGTGTGTGTGTGTGTGTGTGTGTGTGTTGCTGCTGTCAGCACTGGATGGTGTATGCCAGCCTTGACTAGACTCTGGCTCCAGTATATCACAGGCAGCAGGCAGCCCACTGCAGATACAGCCAAACCGTTTCATTGTCAATAAACCTGTGTCTCCATTAGAGCAGCAACCTCTCAGTCCTCACCCACACACCTACACACAGACGTCAAGACCAGCAACCAGTGAATAACTACATTTGTCATGAAGCTATGCACTCTATGAATACATAACACATACATAGGTGAATGTTATGAAGATGTGTCCAAGTTGCATTTTAACCCAAAAATCAAAACAAAAGAAAAAGCATTAAGCGAAGAAAGTCTTCTAGGACCACTGGATTGTGTATTCATTTTACAACCCACTTCTCATTATTGTAATACAAAAGTCTCATTCTCACTAACTGTAAGATATAAAAGATTAATACATACATTTTACATTTGTTGTACTACCTATCATTAATTTTAATTAAAAAATGCAAAACAGTTTAACCAATACAGAAAGACTGATCAATGAAAATCACTTAAAAATGAAAAAGATAATACAGATGCATTAAAGTAATGAAAATTTAGAAATATGTGCCTAATTGGGTAACACTTTACTTCGAAAGTCCACTTAAGACATTTTACTAACTACTGTATAAGTAACTTTCCAACTGCATGTCAACTACCAGTCATTCGAGTACAAGTAGACTGTCTAATATCTGCTAACACTTTATTTTGATGGTCCCACAACAGACATTCCACTGACTATAAGTAACTTTTAGACCAAATGTAGACCTCAAACCCTAACCTAACAGTCTATTACAGTAAGTAACACTTTATTTTATAGTGTCCTTGTTACATATGTTAAATGTACTGAGGCTACCATATTAATAACAGTAAAATATACATAATTACATGCAACTAAACATCAACCAAATCCTAATCCAATACCCCAACCCTAAGTATATGTTGTTAATTAATATTACCCAGTACTTAAATATATAATTACACTGTAACAATGACACCTTAAAATAAAGTGTAACCTACTACAGTCTAATGAGAGTTAATCGACATTTGTAAAGTGACCTATAATTAGTAGAATGCCTAATGTGGACCATCAAAATAAAATGTAACTCTTCATTGTCCTGAAAACAAATAGTCAGAATGGAAAAATATGTAAAAAAAAAAAAAAAAAAAAAAAAAAAAAAAAATTATATATATATATATATATATATATATATATATATATATATATATATATATATATATATATATATATATATATATATATATATGAAATGTGAACCTGAAAATCAATATATACCTATGAATAAACTAATCAAAACATATGCATACGTTTTTTTATTAATATTTGTATTTTTTATATATATATTTTTTTTTCCTTTGGTTTTGTGATTCAAATATAAACTAAACATTTCATGACAGGTGTTGTGAAATTTACCAATATATGCTTTTGCAATTATATAATTGCAACATAATTTGATGCATCTTTAAAGGTGATTCTGTACCACTAGTTGTACCAAATTATCATGCAAAGTCAAACATATTGATTGTTTTGAAAAAGGTTTCCTAAAAACTGTCTGTCTATAAACGGTCGGTATTTCAACTAAAATAACCTTTAAACCTCACACAATGCCTATAATGACTTTACAGGTGGGGGGACAGGCTTCATGGGGCATCTAAAACGCTCTTTCTCTTTGTGGGCAAGGTCAGCCCTCTGTAATGTGTTCACCTCCACCCCTTACTCATTACCCTCAATACCAGTTGATGGATCTGCTGAAGTAGAAAAAAATGGAGGGAGGGGGGGTGGGAGAGGCATCACTAACATTTATCTCCACTTGCTCCGACCCCGGCTTAAATCAACCCATCAGCCTGTCCCAGAACACTTAGTGCTAAGGCACATATCACCGGTTCCTGCCGCACATTGGCTTCCTCTGTTAGCAGCCTAATCTGTCCAGCAGGACCATATTGAATGTTGTATCAAGATCCCCAGGACATATATCACAGCGTGCACAAACACACTTTGGAGTGGGCATATACAATATTTAGACATTTCACCTTGCTGGCATTCTTGAATACCCACACACACCCCCTTTCCAAGGTATGCAGTAAATTATTCAAGTGGCACAGCATTTGATTCAGCAGACCTCCCATGCATTGAGACGAAGCCAAAGCACCACGTAGAAATATATATACACAAACCACCCCCACCCCCTCACTTTTTTAGACATTTCATTATGTTATATGACTTTAGGCCCAGTGGCTGGAAAATGACAATTATTTTGCTCCAGCAGCTTGCTATTAAGAGACTCGCAGAATACGTTGAGTGCGTGTGAAGGAGCCGCAGTGGTGCACACAGAGAGAATTACTCACAGAAACACACACAGGGTCTCTATCCGTCATACACTCTCTCTCACACACACACACACTTAAACGCAGAGTGATGCAACAAGCATGCTGGACTATGGCCGGGGCACGTGACGGATGGTCCTTTGGAGAGAGTTCAGAAAAATATCAGTCAAAGCAAACTAATGCCTTTTAAATGTACCCAGCTACCTTTAGCAGGCCAGCTTAGTGAATTAAAGGAACATCTAATGACAGTTTGTTTGGCCCACTCATAAATTCCACATAAATATATATGAGGAAGAGAGAAACATACAACAGGCTAATAGAAACGAATGAACTAGTCAACCATAAATTTGCTATGCGAGATACGGTTTTTCTGATTGGAAAGGGCATCCGCTATCTGCAATATTGATAATACTTTTCAAATTTCATCTGCTTTTGTTTGCATTCTGGGCTGCCTGTTTAAACACACTGGGAATTATAATGAAGCCAAACATTATCTCTCAGTTGTTCAAGGCTGAACATATAACTTTATCGTAGAAATGATTCCCAGTCTTTGGCTGGGCTGTATCTTTTCCATTAAAGCCTGGCTATCAGCCGGTGACAGTGAAGCAGCCAGTCGGCGCTGGCTTGTCCACATGTGCCGGCCAAGTGGCGTGAAGGTTCCCGCTTCCGTTTCACTCAGCTATTTCATGTATGCCTATGTGTGTTAGTGTGTGAAAGAGGGAGCAAGAGATAAAAATGCTTAGTGGGGTCTTTTATTAACTTTTGTGCATTTTCATTTTCAAAGTATGGAATTGAACGGGATGGGAGCAGCAAGTGTAGTCACGGACCATCATTACCGTCAATCACTGGTAAATTATGCACCATGCTAGTGGAGTCAGTACCTCAGAACACATACAGAACAAGATGATGACTATTGGGCCTTCATGGGGTGCCTTTTTTTCCTTGTTGCACGCTGTTTAAAACTTTTGGGCTAAAAAGTTGAGATCTTGAGATTTTGTCTAACAAACTATATTACATACCTACTTTGGATGATCCATAAATATTATCTATGAAAACGGAAATACCAATTACAATAAAATAGAATCAGGCCTAATACCTATATTATTTCTATCATGTAATATACAGTATATGCAGTATAGAGTGCTGCTGGAACGAGTCCTAAAACCCAGAAACGAGATATCATATTTGAACTTCATCATTCAGAATTCAATTATCATGTTTTTTTTTTTGGTTAAATGTCTGAAATATGGTCTGTGGATAACACAAGCTCAAACAATTTTAACTTTTTTTTTTTTTACAACATGAAACAGATAAGTAATATCCTGTAATTGTTTTACATGCCTTAGAGTGGGTCAATGGGATAGAGGTTGTCTGGGACATTAAACGTCAAAGAGGAAAACTCCTCTACTCATTAGACCGCTTTTACAGCATTGTTGAGTTTATACTCATGCTCTTCCAAACTACTCTAACTCAAACTTTCCAACTTGTAGATTTGAAATAAAGATTGAAAGAGTTGTCGGATCCTTAGTTGTCTTTCTTGCTCTCTCTCTAGAAAGCATCATGCACTCTAGTGATCCCTGTTTTAATGATAGCTAGATTAGTGATATGTGTCACTTGTCATCATTCCTGTAACTAGTAATACGTATTATAAGTAAAGCTTGTGTTATGTTGTAATGCATAATCTTTAAAACAACCCAAAAATGAAACTAACATCTTTAAAACAACCCAAAAATGAAACTAACATCTTACTTTTCGGTATTTAAGACAGGTTGGAGGTTAGCCTAACTTTAAGAAGTTACTCAGAATTATTTTTAAGAACTTTCAGAACAATCTTAAAAAAAGTTTTTGGGAATAAAAAAAATATTCGTATATTTTCTTAAGTTAAATAGCAGTTAAGAATAATTGTATTCTTAAGAATGTTTTGTGACTCCGGCCTCATAGTCATGCTAACATCTGGGTTGGCAGAAACAGGGTTTACTTATAAAAAGGTTATAAAAAGATTCCACTTAAAGATGGCTCCAAAGACTAGTGTCTAGCGGCGGGACAGTGATTAGGCCCAGAGTACAATGCAAACTTATCTACAGAAACAAGAAGTCCCTAGATACACATCCAAAAAACTAACACTAAAGCTAATAATTAGTATGACTCCTGGGGAATTTCTTCCACAAATCTCATTGATGAAACTAGCAGTCCACTCATCCCTAACAGCAAACTAATTTCATCATACATGAACACATTCACTCACTCCAAGCTCTTTACTACTGTTCTGTCTCTATAAAGTGCAGACAGAGACCTTTCAGCTCATTCTCCATCCTCCTAGTGAGAAATGAGTGGTTTCGCCTTCACTCCAAACATATCAAAGGAGGAGCTTTCCAAAAGACATACAGCTGTTCTGGCAGTTACAGACAGAGAGAGAAAGAAATGAAATGCCCACCATGGACACAGACATGAGGCTCACATCACATCACTGTGAGCCTGTTAGATCAGTCTCCGCCACAAGCCCCCTAGAGATTGGGTTATCGAGCACTGTCAGTGCCTAAGTGGATGCTGCGCAGCCCTGGGCTGTAGAAGACTCTTAGCCTGCATGTGTGGCTTTTAAGGGAGCATGAGAACCGGCCGTGCCTCGGCGACTGGGAGATCTGGGATAGCGGGCTTATTGTGAGCAGAAATCACACCACTGATATTGTGCCGAATGGCAAGTCGTGAATATCCACAATGCCAGTAGTATTATGAGGGCTCTTCACAGCTTGAGAGTGGCATTGGCACCCGGTGTGCTATTCAGGTAACACTGAACGGTAGGTAACACTTTACAGCTGTACACAATAAATGCATTCAAAATGATCGCCTGAAAGTGACGGCAATATTAAGAAAGTTCGAAAAGAGGCGCAGATGGAAGGGTCTTAGGCAACTCTATCCGTGGACCTGATTCATTACAGCATTTAATGCATGTAAAACCCTTTATGAAAGCAAACAGAAAGTAAGTGATTACATTAGGCTGTTGACATGCTGCAGTCACGCACCAAGTAAATGGCACAAACAAAACAAGTGTGCTTGCAAAGACTCTGTAGACTTTAGCCCCTCCTCGCAATGTTCCAAAATGTACAGATAGGCCGATATTCCAGACATTCGGAAGCAGGCTTTGTTGAGGTTAAGGGCAAACACATGTGGCTCAAACTTTGGATATGTTTCAGTGCCGTCTTTTGATTCCAGCATCTTTATCCCAATCCTGGCAAACAGGAAGGAGTCTGTGTCCAGAAGAAGACAGCCAGGACTCTTTCTGTTTACCCATGACTCTCACAAGAGTCCTTCTGCTACCATCATCATCTCAAACAGCTGGGGCTTCATATAATACACCATAATACTAGTCTCTGTGTGTGCGTCTGTGCTCACGCATATTTAAAGTAGATTTGAAGGGTAAATTGCTTAATGATTTCTGGGAAAACTATAAATTGGGGTACCAAATAAGCACCATTACTACAATTTGATTACCATGCAATTGAATTAGAGGGTAATCACCATTTCTATATATCATTATATTGAAACGCAATACAGGATTAGTTTATGCTGTTGGCTGTTGGGAGAAGATATGACCATCTAAATAAAAGGTGGAAGTGTAAATCTACAGCTTTCAGCTCATTATAGAGCAAAAAATGTTCTTGCTTTTCCTGAAAACTACGACACAAGAGAGAGGCTGAAAAAGCTCAGTTTGAGGGCAAAAAGTATTGAAACAATGCTTCATCAGACAAACACTGAATCTCTGTGATTGATGCTCGCACCTGTTCAAGCGCTACCAAGGGTACCCTTTAACATCAGCCTGAAACATATTTGTACCCCATCTACCACTAAAAGGGTGCATATTAGTAATTGTATGTGTGCTACAGTGATAACAATAAATATAATAATAACCAATCAATAAATCAACTATTATTATTAATCAATTACTAACTAAAATTAATTATAAACAAATAGAAATGATTATTAACAATAGTAAAAATAAATAAAATTACTTCTACTACTACTACTACTAATAATAATAATATAAACAATAATAATCAAATTATGCCATACAAGTTAACAAGTTACTCAGTGTCATGCTGTTGTACCCCTAAAGCGTTGATCTTACAGTAGCCCCTTTCACACAGAGGGTTGATCCTAGAAAATTGCCATAAAATTGCTAGACTGTCTTCTGCGTGAACGCAAACACGTCTCAGGACCAAGTAACATTGGAGTAACAACCTGGAACGTGCCCTGTGTGAACAAAAGGCAGGACCAATGCCATAAGAGGTGTGTCGCAGTGATGACGCTGAAGCAGAGATCGTTCGCCAGCTTAGCGATGCTCTAGTTCAGGGGTCACCAAACTCGTCCTGGAGGGCCACTGTCCCTTTAGCTCCAACCAGGTCCAACACACCTGCGTGAAAGTTTCTAGTATGCCTAGTGAGACCATGATTAGCTGGTTCAGGTGTGTTTAATTGAGGTTGGAGCTAAACTCAGCAGGACAGCGGCTCTCCAGGACCCGAGTTTGGTGACCCCTGCTCTAGTTTAGGGTCGAATCAGAAAAAAATGAGAGAACTAGCAGATCATAAGCATACTTAAGACGCTGTGGAGACATTACACATCATATCGATGTCACGCGTCTTCACGGGATCTTTACGGGATGTGTGTGAACGCACGCACAGATTTCAGAAAATCACTGGCAGTGTGAATGCACCAAAATCAAACAAATCCCGGGACAAATTATCAGTGTAATTTCCGGAATCTCTGTGTGAAAGGGGCTAGTGTAGATGTCTAGAAACATATAGTCTCTATAAGCAGCTGCACAACAGTCAGCACCTGCAATGGACCTGCATTAACAGAGCTTGAAATGACTAAAAGTAGCAAGATTGTCAGATTATAATCAATCTTAAAGATACATTGTGGTACTACTACTTCATACATGTTGCCACTCACCACCCATACTGTACTTGCTCACGCAAGAGTAACTTCCCTTTTCTTTTTCTGCAATGCCCCATGGGATACGTCAGCCATCAGAGATTGTGATGTCCTTGACAATCGTCCAGATGTCTTTGTGCTGTGATGATGGAGGATGAAGACTTGAGTCTCTCATGCTGATGGGTATCAGGCAGGCCTCTGAAGAGTCTGTGCTGTCAAGTGGTGGCTGAATGAAGAGGTGAGTGCTGGGAGCAGAGGAGAGACACGAGGCTCCATTAGCGCAATAGTCTAGCTCGTCATCTCCAAGCTGTCCATATTTAAATACATTTAACATGAATACCCACATATTTACAACAATACATCAGCTAAATATGCATGTTTATAAAGTTATATCCAATGAAACGAATGTAATACATGAACCACTTTTTGTTTTGACTGAATACATTGAGTGAACCAATGTTCTTGAAATGCCCTGAATCCTGCCAGCTCTCTTCGCGTGTGCTGGTTTCCTTAAGCACATAGGACCAATCAAGCCACTGATTACTCAAATGGGCTAATTAAGGCTCATTAGACTCTAAGTCCTGACACCTGCATGCAGTACACTCTGCATGCGGACAGGGCCACCGCTTCGCTCCCTCTGCTAGCTGTCAACACTGGCCCCAACTGTCCCAGTCATCGGTCCGCTTTTGTTCCCTGCCCTTCTCACTCTCCCATAAGGAGCTCTCCAATTATGTGTGCAGACTGGGGACTTGTGGAGTGCCCCACTGAAACAGAAAGTGCACTGCTAAACAGGCTTTAGTGGAGACAGATTTCTGATGCTAACAGCAGCATCGGAGACAAAGCTAAAGAAGAGGGCTGGGTATTGTGAAAGATTGGGGCTTAAGACAGATTCCATTGATGATTCCTGTAGTACATATTTTTTTAGAAGCAACAAATGAAATGGGCTTATCTAAATATTAAGCAACAACACTAACATAAAAAAGTGCTCAAATTGATATTAAGAATTAATATGTATAGTGCTACTGACAAAATGTATGTGTATCTTTAACAATGCATTGTTATGTGCACAATCAGACAGTAAGTACACTGAACAATCAGTTTGTTTGATTCAATAAAAAGAACTCATAAGATTAATTTGTTGGATAATTGGTCTATGATGTATGCTTTTAATTCACTAAAAACAACCGGCTCATAAAAGTAATTTGCTTGGCAATCGGACAGTGGTTTCGCTGTATATTTCTGTATGATTCAGTAAAAACAAGTATTTTTCATGCTGTACAGTATATTCAGTAGCGGTGTCGTGAAAACAGGTTCTCAAACTTTTAATGGTATTTGGTCACACGTTATATTAGGTGTCTAACTAGTAAGTAATTACATTTTAAAAAAAATATTGTTAGATACAATTTACTTATTGTGTTCATGTTGGATTGCAAAAAACTTTCGCTGCTATTGAGGTGGGATATGGCTAGGTTTATTTGGGTTACGGTGTAAGTTTGTTAACAAACTAATAATGAACTGCACTTCAACAGCATTTATTAATCTTTGTTAATGTTAATTAGTTAATGCTAATACATTATAAAAATCAAGAGTTGTATTTGTTAACATTATTAATGCACTGTGAACTAACATGAACAAACTATGAACAGCTATATTTTTATTGACTAACGTTAACAGAGATTAACAAACACAGTGACAAATGTATTGCTCATGGTTAGTTCATGTTAGTTAAAACATTAACTAATGTTAACAAATGAACCTTATTGTAAAGTGTTACCGCATTTTTTTAATGTGATTTTTAAATGGAACTTGGTCCACATTCTCGAACGTGAATTTATTTTCTTGGTTCCCGGCTATACTTAAGAACATGACTGACCTGTCTGTCACATTGATATATTTCATGCTCTGCCTGACTAAGTCATGTTGTACTTCATGACTTGAAGAACCTTGTCTTGGTGTTCACACGTAATGTTTTCTGCATCAGACATGTAGGCCAACTGAAAGAAATATTTCACAAAATGTCAAAGGACTTTTAATGAGTGTCTGCTAAAGTTTGACCTTACAAAACTGGTTGAAACAGTAATGTGAACAAGAAGCATATACATTTCAAGTAGATCTGTTTCAAATATGTATGGCCCCTAATATAAAAACTTTATAAGAGAACTTAAATGGCCTCTTGTCCCTGGAAAATGCAGTCCATTCCAACCTGCGTCCACTGGCATGCACACAAACACAGGCTCGATTTTCGAAAAATATTTTTTCAACAGTGCAAAAACAAATAAAATATGATATCTAAACCTTCAGCAATAAGGACAAACCTCGGAAAATGTTTATGAAAAATAATCATCAGGACAGCACACGCATGTGGTGTTTACACTTACGCCAGTGTTGCAGCTATCCCACATCTCCGACAAACACTGGGGAGGGGGAGGGCGGCAAAACAGGAAATATCTTTTGCATATTATTTTAAGTAACTGTTCAAATTTCATTTCAGAATGGTAATCCACAAAACAAATATGTAGAGGCATATTTTAAAAAGGGAGGCTCTGCTTCAATTTCCTATTGTGGTGCAGAATGTGTGTTTACTCTTTGTGTCTGTTTGAATTGATTTGCACAGCTCGGCAGACAGCGGCTGAATGCTGCGACCAAGAATCCATCATCTCATGTGATCTGATAGTTCTGCAGTATTAGATTGATTTTCCTCTCTCCTCTCATCTTTCCCTGTCTCTCGCTCTCTTTGTCTGCTTTCCTACCATTGGCGACGTTAACAAACATGCCAAGTTACCTGTCTCCCCATCTGCTAAGATAGAAACACAGTCCCTTCTGTCATGAACAACAGATTAAGATGTGAGAATAAAGGCTAAATCGCTCACGGTTGTGGTTCATTCCTTGATGCCAAACTTTACAGAGTGCATGCAGGGTTTTTTTCTCGCAGAACCTAAATGATCATCTTGGATTTATGTATTCATATTCCTGCTGGATTTGGCCTTGAACTGCTGTGAGAATAGGCTTAACTTTACAGAGCCATCTTAAGACTCTCGTCAACTCCTCAGAGCCATCGTCTGATCTCCATCTCTCTTTTTTTCGCTCGAGCAAAGTTTAAAAACACCCGTCACAGATTCAAAGCAGGGACTCAGCAGTAGCCGGGCAGGCGATCACCTCTCTGGCATAACTATAGGGAGAGGAAATGGAAAAGAGGAGATTTTTAAAAGCTCAAAGATCCTCTCATCGCTCTTCTTTAACCGTCAGCGAAGGCAGCAGAGACTGTGCGCAGGTATAAGCCCCACTCCCGCGTACCTGAGACTTCTATTTTAAGCCCTCCCTTCCGTACGGCATGTCAGACGAGCCCAAAATCCCTCCTAATACTAGTTACCTCTGAAACATAGATCTTACTGTTTGGCTTTTAGCTTTGACAAGTTATTTCCTACTCCCTTTGAAATAAAAAAGTGGAGTGTTCTGACACCGACTTTACGTTTTTGAGCTCATTAAAGCTGGGATCTGCCTCAATGCTACCTGGATTTTTTTACAGGCGCGATAAGCCAAATTAATATGAACTCGTCAGGGCCACTTAAAATGCTTCTTGTTATCCAAAGCCCTGAGCTCCTGCAACTTATCACACAGCCACTGATATCCTTTAAACTAGCAAGGTGCAGTCCTTTAATTAAAACTAGTAACATTCCCTTGGAAGAGGAGGAAAGGAAATGTAGAGGGGTGGACTCCATAATTTATCACAGGCTGGAGTTAAAAGGAAATGATTTCGCGAACTAAAGCAACGGCTAATACCTCTTAAACTGACACGCGGCGAGCTTCTGCGTTCAAACGGGCCGGCAAAGAAACAAAGTCCCTGAGGATGTACATCATACGCTAAGCTGTGAAATACTACGTGTAGTATGTTCTCCGGCGCAACCCTTAAAACTGGCACCAAATGAAAATGGATGTGTGCTCTTCCTTTGTGCTATCGAGCCGAGAGATATATCTTTATAATATCCACCATATTTTACTGATAATAAAAAGCAAACCGCCACATTGCCACCGGAACACTTAGCTAACGTAGAGGGGAGAGGCGGCCATAGAAAACAATGTAAATCAATCTGAGTAATATTGCTTTAAACTTAATGCAATATACTCGCTGCAAGTATAGCCATCCTAATGTGCATTTACATACTGGAGACACAGGCGAGTGTATGAGTACATATCCCAAGACATACAGGCATCCATAAACACACACAGTTGCAGCGACACACACTCGCACGCACTAGAAGTCTATTGAGTATTTTTTTCTTCTTTGCCAAGGCGCTCTGAGGATAATACAATTCTTTTTCTCTCTCTCTCTCTCTCTCTCGCTCTCTCTACTTTCTTTACAATACATCATTCAGTTCTGCCTTATGCCTGCATGAAATTCATTTTCTAATGGAAATATTTGTTTTGTAAATCAAATATGTATTATGCACAGAATGCAAAGCACAAATTAAATTATGTTAATGAAATGAAAGAGATATGAAATGCATATTTCATGGACAAAACATAACCCCAGCGAACAGCCATTTCTTGATAAAAATCTTTAAACACAATCTCATTCAGAGAAAGACATATTGCTAAGGCAGATAGCACCTCATTAAAATGGTCTCCTTTAATATCAGTGCTTAGTATATATAGGATTGTAAATAACCACTGGGGACGAGGAACCAATAATGAAATACTGTCTTTAATAGCTTGCCATTGATGTCAGCATAAAAAGTGCGTGGAGGAATATTGGAAATTGGGTGCGCACACACATAGAGTCAAAAGCTGTAAATGATTGCATATTTAAATAGAGCTGACTAAGGCAAAGATGATATAGATATAAGTAATAGGCAGAATATTATGCTGACCTCACATAATTTAACAAAAAAAAAAAACACTGTTTTAAATTTTATATTGGTTACACTTAATGAATAATAGATTCCTCGGCTGTTGTTGCGCACTGCCTGATCTTAATATTAATAATAGTATTAAAAAAATGCCTGAAAGAAAAGAAATGGGCCTGCTCTGCCCAGCTGACTCACAAATAAACTAAACCGGCTTTTCAGCAGAAATAAACACAGAGATACATACCAAAAGTGAGAGCGAGAGAGATGCCCACAGCTTTGATTTGATGGCGGTTAGACTAGAGAGGGTGGGGTGCTTGACCTGGCTTATTCTGCTTAATGCTAAATATCTTAATTGCCCCCACAATATGCAATTACCAACTGCTCCAAACAAAGCATGGATTAAAATCTAAATAATACCCAGCTGAGGTCTGCTTTATTTTCTCTCAGCCTCTAGTCACATGATTGACAACACATACGTGAGTGCAATAAAGGCATTTGCGTCCAAACTGCAGGTGCACTGGCTCCTGAATTCTGTGGTTATTTCCATTTAAAATTGGTGTATGCTCTTAATACTGAAAAACTTTTTTACAGTAAAATTGATTGGCACCCCCTTGAGAATATGAATAACAGTGTTGCCCATACTTATCCATTCCCTTGATTCAGTACTAAGTCAGGTTAATGATTAGCTTTTTTGGATTTTTTTTCTGTGACAATGCAGAGATTATGCCATCAGGATGGACATATCATAATCTTTTCAATTTTTGCTGAAATATGGGCAGGTTTTTCCACCCCTTAAGCTGTCAAAGCCATCCTAAAGGTTTTATCCACAACAAATAATCTGATTAACAGATTTTAATTGTGTTTTCAATAATTGTTATTCTGCATTTATTTAGCTGGGAGTTGAGAGAGATTGAGCACAAGGGGAAACAGATAAACGGTGGGATGGGGAAAAAAAACAGAGGTGATGGCGGCTGAGGTCAGGCTGACGAAGGATGGAGACCTGTCGGACGAGGTCACCACACACAATCTCATCACATCAGCCTCACATTACACACTTAATTTCCACCCTACCAGCTTTGTTCCTCCATCTCTTTGTGTTTCTCCAGCCGTCCACACCTGACTGAAAAAAGGCCGTCACCTGCTTGTAGAAAAACAAGTGTTCATGGTACATTTTTTGTTAGCAACGCTTACTAAACTAAACTAAACTTATTTTTGATGGACAAAATAGCCGTTCAAGTATATTTTGATCGATTATACTCATGACAATCTTCAACAGCTAGCAATAGACTGACTGAGAAGGTGAGGAATAAAATATATGTGAAAACCAACCTGCAGTCAAAACGCATTTGTTTTGCATCTGTTTTCTTGATTTTGACTATAAATCAGTGGTTCTCAAATGGTTTTGCTTCAGGACCCACACTTTACATTAGACAAGTAATGGCCCAAAACAACAAAAATGTTGTTAAAATCCAACATGAAACAAATTCGTATTGCCATGTACTGCTGCACAGGCTTATAAAATAGACTTGCTAACAAAATTAGAAGTTTGTTTTACCAGATGGAAGAAACACATGGGCAACATATTTAATTATTCACCATTTTACCAAGCAGAAAGTTTGACTGGAAGTTGATAAACCAATTTAGGCTAACTATTCTAATCATGCATGATTGTGGTTAATTTCCCAATTCTCACTACCAATATCAATACCACAGCAACAACAAATATGTTATGGAACTCCTCATTTACCTGTAAATGTGTTAAATATTAACATTATTAATTATATCATAATACTGGTCATATTTTAACAAACAAAACATATAACTTGTTTTTAAAGGGGTCATGACATGAGAAACCAAATTTGCCTTGATCTTTTAGTATGTAAGAGGTCTTTGTACCATTAAAACGTCCTGCAAGTTTCATAGCTTAAGACTTCCTCCCCATTATAAACAAATCATTTATTTAATCAAGCTCTAAATACAGCTCGTTCTGGATCCATGGTAAGAAGTGACGTCACGGTACGAAGTGACGTACCAGCGTTTGCATAGACCGCCTCCAGCACAAGACAACTACGCTTTAAGCGCAAGACAACTACGCTCATTTCGTATCTTTGTCGCGCCCGCGCGCTGCGCGCCTCACAAGTGTTCAGTCGACGGACAGCGAGTGGGTCTGTGTACAGGGAGATTACGACGCCGCAGATGTGCTGTTCCTGGCTGTGGACAAACAACATCTTTGAATACGCTGCGAAAGATCCAGTCGTCAGGGGAAAATGGATGCACTTTATTTTTTGCGGACGTCTCAGTCACGGCAGTGTTAATTTAAGCGTTTGTTCTATACATTTGAAGGATGACTGTTTTGAGAACAAATCCCAAAATGATGCTGGCTTTGCCAGAAAACTGTTGCTCAAAGATAAGTCCTTGCCGACTATTCTGGGCTCAACAACGACGACGCAAACTGTAAGTAATGTATTTAAAACTTTAAACTACTTTTTAAATACGCTGAATCCGCACAGGTTCTGGCTGGGGGCGTTAATAATTGCTGCATAGGCACTGACGTTAGCCAATCATAACAGTGGGCGTTAACACTGAACTCTTAAAGGGGAAACACCCCCAAAACAGACTGTTTGAATCAGAGGATGAGAAACAGGGTGGGAAAAGGTCATAAATCACTACATTTTAAAAGTTTTTTGTAAAAAAAACTATAGTAATACTATATTTGCACCTAAGGGAACATAATAATAAAAATAAAAAACCCATGTCATGACCCCTTTAATTCCATAAGTATTTTGTTCCATTTTAGTACCAACCGTTACTTTTGACATTGCTAGTTCTTAGAATGTGATGGTTTGCATGTCGTTTTTTCCCCCCTCCAGCCCGTGACCCGATCAAAACAAGCCTAAAGCACTCTTTTTTTTTTTTTGCATCACAACCAACCAGCTGGGAACCACTGATGAAGAGTTTTACAGCAGCTGACAGAAAACATCTTTATTCTCTGTAGGATACAGTATCAGCCACAAGATGAAGCTTGATATTTTCAAATGTATTTAATTGTAATTTTCTAGGATACACATTGCACATAACAATGTTTGTAGTAGACAGATGTAGCTACCTTACACTACGATTTAAGATATTTAGCACACAAAAAGAGTTACACAAAAAGTGTTACAGCCACCTTCACCATTTCCTTACTATCCGAGTTTGCACTTTGCAGCCAAGAGCCTTTTTGACCAGAATGAACCATCTTTGACAATCCGCGTGGATTTTATTTATGGTCTTTTAAAATGTAGCCTAGATACCTCTAAAGAGTTATGTAACATCCAGTGAGAACCATCAAAAATGTGCTGGCAGTTCTGTGCATTAGGAAAGGTGTGTGGGCCATATTCAATTATGAGTTAGATACATGCATCCTTGTATCATATGATAAAACCCCATTTTCTCCAAATGACCATATCTCACCCATGTTACATCCTCCCACCATACAAGCCCACCAGCTGCAAGCTTCTACAGCTGACAACTTTTACAACAACCATCACGCTCCATATCCCATCCCATTCTCTCTCACACTCTCTCTTTGCATCTTAGGAGTTCCCATAAAAAGCAGCAGATTGTGATGACTGGACACACTGTGTGAGGTACAGGAGCGCAGAATAGCACAACATACCAATAATCCTCCTTTATAGTCTAAATATGGCACTTGAAGAGTTAGATGCAAAAGTTGAAATGGGATCACAGAGAGGCAATTAACACCGCTCTTCAAATCTCCTTTAGGCTGTGGAACAGGGGAGAAGAAGAGTATAGGAGAGCAATGCTGAATATGGTGGCAGAAAAAGGTGACCTTGTTAGGTAATTAACATCTCTCTCCAAGTTTAATTAGAAAGGCTACATCAATTCAAAATAAGAATAAAAGGAGTGCAGCAATCAAAAACGAAGACAGAGAAACACTAGTGTCTGTATGTAAAATGCTCATTTGATTGTATAAAAGCATTAAAAATGCACCTGTTCGTGGATAAATTGCTTCACTCACTAGGAATCCTCAGGGGCCGAGTGCTTTTCAAAATAGCATCAAGTGTTAAGATGCTATTTACATGCGTTGGTACATAGAATGCAAAGCCGGGGAAAAAAGAAAAAGGCAGCAAATTATTTTTGCATGTCTCAGTCCTCTTGTTAAGATTCAAAACAATGCTTCAAAACTTTCCTGATTTGGGGCTCTGGGTCTCTGTTGGCCCGTTCTTTCCCTGCCAAAGCCTGCCTTAACCCCCTTTAGTGTTTATCTCCTCCCGCTCACAATAACTTTGAAGGAAGATGTTTTTGTTTAAGTCCCAGAGCCGTTATTGGCATCCGGTCCAAAAATAAAAGCGCATTCTCGTCGGAGGCTGACTGACGGGTGGTTGACAGTCCGCGTAGATGAGCCGTATATTCATCAGATGTTTAATTGAGACAGGGTGCGGAGGTCGCCAAGTTAATGTAGCAGGGACGATGCGGGATTTATAATGATGATTGATGGTGTGACGGCACCGGTCTGACTATGAGCGCTCTGCGCTGGTGGGTCCGACATTGTGGATGGACCGGAAAGACGTTTCTAACGAGGGCTGGATCCTATCTACTTCCTCCTGCCAGTCAGCTCAACTTGTCTGACATGACAGGTTTGACATCAGGATCGGCCCAGACACACAACCATGCCTGTCGAATCAGACAGTGCACAACGCAAACTGTGGAAAGTGGATTTATGAGGTTATGAGTCCTCTGTGCGCATGAGGACATCATCCGGTAAATGATGGAACACAGAACGCTTGCATGTTATATATATGAGCAGTATCACACTCGTAGCAGTGCAACATGGCTGTATATCAGCATAGCTGTGATTTGGCCATAGGTAATCACAGCGTGCTAATACAGACTAGAGCCATATTGCACGGCTACGAGTGTGATATTGCGTTTATAAAAAAAGTTTGACGGCACACGTGAGTAAATAAATAAGAAACAACAACGAAGCGTCTTTAAAAACCCTCTTTTGTGCAGAACTACTTTCTTCCGCCATGGATTCAAATCTCAAGTTGACTGTTTGACAGTTGAGCCCAAGCCTCTGTTACTAATTCTAAAACGTCACTTTAGAACTAGAAACAGGGGAACATTCAGTATTGAGTATGTAGAGTACAGTATTATGGTATTATGAGAGAGATCGACTAAACGAGTGTATTACCTGCATCTGATATAGCATTCATTCTTTTGGTCGATGTCCACAATACCAAAAAAACAGTTTGAATGTCCGCTGAGGAAAGCGATATATTTGTCTTTGTCCTTCCCATGACAGCGCTAAAACAACTTCCTTGGTCTGACTCAATCACAAAGACAGTCTTTGCTGCCATCTAATGGCGTAATAATGTAACGTTCACTGAAGTCCATGTCACGATCATGGTAATAACGTAGAATACTGTCTAACACTTAATGGCTGCTCTGTTAAGTCTTCGTCGTCGGTTAGGAACCTGGGTGTGCTCTTTGATACCAATCTTTCATTTGAAAGTCACGTGTCTAGTATCTGTAAAAACACATTTTTCCATCTTAAAAATATATCTAAATGACGCCATATGCTCTCATTGACAAATGCGGAACAATTAGTTCATGCGTTCATGACCTCAAGGCTAGATTATTGTAATGCTCTACTGGGTGGTTGCCCTGCACGCTTAACAAACAAACTACAGCTAGTTCAAAATGTAGCAGCTCGAGTTCGTACCAGAACCAGGAAGTATGACCATATTAGCCCCGTTTTGTCAACACTGCATTGGCTGCCTATTAAACATTGTATACATTTTAAAATATTGCTGATTACTTACAAAGCACTAAATGGTTTAGCTCCGCAGTACTTGAGCGAGCTCTTAACGCAATATAGTCCTTCACGTCTATTGCGATCTCAAAATTCCGGCCAGTTAATAATACCTAGAATATCAAAATTGACTGCTGGCGGTAGATCCCTTTCCTATTTAGCACCAAAACTTTGGAACAGTCTTCCTACCATTGTCCGGGAAGCATACACACTCTGTCAGTTCAAAGCTAGATTAAAGACACATCTCTTTGACCTAGCATTCACATAATGCACTTCTATAACTCAATGTTAGGCTGCATAGAAGAATGGCATCTACGCTAATTTTAGTGTCTTTGTTTATCCCGAGGTTTCCTCGCAGCCTGCCAGATCTGACGAAGGACCTTCGCCTGGACCCGATGTCAACGCAGTGCTGAAGTGCCAACTAGCCTCTCCCTTTATCACTCTACAGATAAAGCATTGTGGAAAATTTGCGTGTCTACCCCGTAGTGATTAGTTTTGGATGGCAGGCGCGCTACAAATGTTTAGTGAAGTTTTGTTCACGCAGCACATCAACAGAAAACAGTGCAGACTCAATATTTTAGATTTAGAAACCTTATCATTACCGATTAAAATCGACAAAATTACATTTCTCAATCCAGAGCAAGTGTCCGCATGACATAAACTGTTGTAGCTTATCCCCGTTGTGCACAAAATAGATTCTGAACACAGTCAAAACGTGAAATCGGAAGAGCACCAATTAAACGTCTGTTTAGGTAACTGATTTCAGCCCTCCAAAACCATTTCAGCTCGAAACCGAAAATAGCTGTTACTGCCTAAACTTTTGCGTACTCGAAATTTCAGTGCATTTCTACAAAAATATGTGCTTAGGCCCTAAATGGCCACTTCTAACATCGTCCATGGTGGACAAATAACCGGGACTGTACAGTTATTTAAAAAAAAAAGTAATGTAGAAGTTTACCCCGGAGCTTTGGCCTAGCGGTTTGCACACATACTTTCACATATTGAGACAAAGTGCTCATACAAACAATGGGATAATTTAATGGTCCATTCATTCGTCTTCTCCCTGTAACTCTACTTTCTGCCAATTAAAATGACAAAAAAAATCTAAGAACAAAATAAACAAGGGGTCACAGGAGGATGAGGGGTCATTGCACCATATTCCAATCCATAGCCAGGGAAACTGAACAACTGGGTAAAAGGGGGCTTGGCATCAGTGATTTTGAGGCACAGCATAGGCACATTTGATGTTGGACGCTCAAACATCATCAGTCTCAAAATACTGTATATGAAAACAATAACAGCTAAAACAATTACAGTAATGGATTGTATGCCTTAGAGCTGCACAATTCTGGGTAAACTGAGAATCAAGTTTTATTTTTTGATAAAGATAACAAAATGTTTATTTCAGTGATTTACAAAATCTGCACATTAGGCTACTAAACAAAACAACATAACATTAAATAGAGGTTTTGACTATGTTATTTGCTTACATTCTAAGTATAAAGTATATGAATCGAAATATGGAAATCAAAAATATAAATGAAACATTTGGATAAAATATTCAGCTTGCATATCAAGGTAGTATGTCAGACCTACTTATTGAGAAACACAAGAAGACATTTTGTTAGTACTGATGTCTCACAAGGCAAAGACTTGATTCGTTCCTGAATGAATCATTTGAATTAATGGATCATGTGAACCTGTTTCATACACAACAACATTTTCCCCCAACATTGTTCAGGTTCCGGGCAAATTCTCCAACTTTCCACGCGTTTCCACCACATGAATGTGTTACTTATTATTCACGGTTTCAGTTTCAATGCCTTTCCAGCTAATACGAAATGAGTACCGGCAGTTAACATTAAGGCCCCGATATACTCATGGCGAAGTTATTTTTCGTTCTTCGCTTAGGGGTAAAACGAAGTTTGAAATGCATGACCAACAATACACTGTTATTGAACATCAGACACCACAGTTTGTTATTCGAGAAAGCGAACCATTCTGGTGGAAAAGAGGAAGCTGTGATCATACATGACAAAGGGTTATAGATTGCTGAATCTTTTGTTAATTAAAAAAAGCTGTGGGTGTGTAAATTGTGATATTTTAACGATTAATAGTGCAGGTCTAGTATGCTGTAAATGTTAACCATTTTGGTAACACTTTAATTTTAATGTGTCCTTATTATGCATGTTAAATGTATTTACTATAGTACTAACTGTACTATAGTAAATTAGTACAGTTATGTATTATAAAAATATGTACTATTAGGCATAATTGCATCCAACTAACCCAATCCAAACCCTAATCCTACCCTAACCCTCTAGCAAATGCATAAAGTTAATTAATATTACTTAGTACTTAAAAGGTACACTGTGTAGTTTAAGTATTTTATTAGCTAAAATCAATGTCTTTATTCATAAATATGTCATCATTGGTGTAAAATTACCCCTGCCAATAATCTGACTTATGCAAAGCGAAGATTTTCTTATCTTTATTTACATGGGACGGGTAAGTCCATGAAGGATTCCATGGCATTCCGCCATCTTGAAAAAAACTATAATAGCAAAAAGCACTAGCCTGACTCAATGTGTTTTCACAACGCGTTTTCATTCAGAGCCACCATCACGTGACTGTAACCAGCTGAAACGGACAAGGAGATCAGTGAGAGGCGCTTGTCACTGCCCCGGCAAATTTGAAAGGCTGCACAGTACTTTATAATGCAGCAGGACCATAGTTATGCCGAGCCACAGGAGAAAAAAAATCGTCATCGCCAAAAAAGCCAAAAATTTAACGTAAAAGGAAACGTGACCGGCAAATTAAAAAAACGAGGGTAGATATCAGGATAGCTTTCACCAGATGGAAAGAGCTAATGAAGGAGAAAGACGTTGAAAGGGACGCTGAAGTTGCCTGCTTTCTTCTCAACAGGTAAGTCAATGTTTCGGTCTAAATTACAAGATTTTTTTCATTGCTTGGTTGTGTAATTCATTATATAGGCAGCATAACAGTAGAACATGTTTAGTAAACTCAATGAAGTACTATTGGAAGAGATGTTATCATAGCTTCTTGGTACATAACGGCTACCATAGTTGCAACACTCATTTGAAAAAGCGCTAGAGCACTATTCGTTTGAATTGAAATTCCTACACAGTGTACCTTTAAATGTATATTTACACTGTAAACTATTAAAATAACGTGTAACAACCGTTTTTGCTATTTGAGTTAATCTAAATTGATTTTTTTCAAAGACTGTTGTAAATGCAACACTTTATGCTTCCAGTTGGTGGTGCTACATCCATGACCCACAATAGCAATGTGATCAGCCCAAAATGACAAACATTTGCGTCAAGTTTAACGTAAATAACGCAATGTATTCAGAAGATATGAGACACTTCCTGTTTAAGTTTTTTTTAGGTTACTTTATCGTATTACCATGGCAACATCTTTCAGGATATCAGAAATAATTTTCCAATTTAGTGACTTCAGTGTCTTGGCATGATTTTACAAAAATAAAAATGGCCGACATACTGTTAGGCGGAGTTAATGTATGTGGTGTTAAAGTTCCCCGGATTGATGATATTTATATATGTGCAAAACTTGGTGACCGAAGCTGAAAAGAGATGTACAACTGAGTTTCCTGAACATGCCCATTTTCTAGATGGCACTATATAGCCCCATCTACACGTCTATGAATGAACCTTTGCCAAGCCATAATAGGAGATGACTCGGACGAGTGTGCTAAAGATCACAAAAATGACATCGTACCTCGTTAAAAGTACCTCAAAAAGACAAAAAAAAAATACTAAACAAAAAAGATAATAATGTTTAATGAGTTGCCATAGCAACCGTATTTAAGATATCAGAAATCCCTTAATAATTTGAAATCAGCACTTTATTGACATTATTATAGAAACAATTTAGTGAAAGAGTAAAAAGGATATTTAAAAATTTGTTAAAAATACCCTACTTCCTTCTGCCAGTTGGTGGCACTATAACCATGACCCACATTGGCCACATCAATGTGATCAGCCCATAAAGCCAAATATATGTGTCCAATTTGAAGTAAATCACATGAAGCATGCAGACGATGTGAGACACTCCGTGTTTCCCATTTTTTATGTTTCTTTATAGCGTTGCCATGGGAACACTGTTCGAGATATCAAAAATATCTTCGCAATTCAGCATCTTCACTGTCTTGGCATGATTTTACTGAAGTTTGGTGCCACTTACATAAATCCCCTAAGAAGAGTCTTTCTAAATACACAGCATGCCATTTTCAAACAATCCAAAATGGCTGACTTCCTGTTGGGCAGAGCTAATGAAAGTTATAAGAAAGTATATTTGGCATGTTGAGGACAATGTCCATACCAAAATTTGTGAATATCAGACTAAATCTGTGGCGATAAATACATTTGGAAATGTTAGGGGGCACTATGGAATCCACTGGCCACACCTAAAACTAATGACCAAAGAATTGCTAAATGTTGCTAAGCTTCTATATGAGTGTCAAAATATTTGTTTTTTTCATGCATTCCAAAGGGACCAAATATGCATTTTCAAACTAGGTGGCGCTGTGGAGCCGATGAGGCATGTCTCTCGAGAATTGCAGTATCAAACCAAAAGATGTCCAAAGACAAATTAATCTGTTAACTTTCATGATTTTTTTAGCCGTGGAAAGACCATCAAAACAGTGCGGGAAAATGTAAAAATCACACATTCCGTCCAAGATGGCTGACTTCCTGTTGGGTGGAGTCAGATAAAACCAAGTGAACTTTGTCCTGTATGATGTCATCAGTGACCATACCAAATTTAATGCACATCGGAATAACTTTATCCTGACCAAAGCCTGCATTTGGGGGCGTTATAGAGCCCCTCGACCAAGCCCAAGCACTGCATAACTTTTAAATTTTTCGCAGGTCTGATGTGTCTGCAAAGTTTCATGAAAAGTTTTAAAAACAGTTCTCTAAAGGAGAAAATAAAAAAATAACAGTGAAAAAAACATGACAAAAACAATAGGGCTTTAGCACCTCCACAGCATACCTCTACGGCCTGCACCTTTGGTGCTCGGGCCCTAAAAATGCTAACTTTCATGATCACAAGAGGCTTTTTTAAAAATGGAAATCTAAAATGATAAGATTGTGAACAAAACACAATCATGGCGAAAAACAGATCGGCCGTGTCGCCGATCGCCGAGGCACTTGTCCCTCATAAAGTAAGCTGTGCGGCAGGTACATTGATGTGGAGGGGCTTGTAATTGCCTACAAGTGATGCACTAATAACGTGACAGTAACCTCAGGACCTCTCAAGAGGGCTTTTTTTTTCAAAAAAAGGAGGGAAAAAAGAACACAAAAAGAAGGGAAAAATGAGAGAGGAGAGGGGAAAAAACAGACTGTCATTGAAAAGTCGAGAGAAGAACAAAACCACTCCACCTTGCAGGAGTTTGGGGTCCGATTGGCGGCTCTTCATCCAGCAGCAATTATATCGACTAATTAGAATTGGACCATTTCTTGTTTGAAGTATAAAGAAATGACAAAGGAGGGCATGTGAAAAGCTATAATTCAGAACGAAACAGCATTAAAAATCCAGCCTAATCCCGCGCTAGCATGTGCCTCAACGATAACATAGAGTGCAGACTATGTCCTCGATTCTTTCTCTTTCTCACTCCCCACTTTTTTTCCTTTTTTATTTTATACCATCTGGCCCTCTCATCTCTGACATAAAAAAAGAAAACTAATTCATGTTCGGAGTCATCCACATGATGAATAGTGTAGGTCCAGGTGCTATGAGTGTAAAAAAGGAAAGCGGAGGGAAAGAGAGGGAGGGTAGAGGAGGAGAGAGAATTATATATGTATATCATCTCCCATTGTACACAAGGGTGATTTTAAACTGCGTTCATGATTAAAGCGAGGGCTTACGCTACAGTATATTCCTCACCGCAAAGTGATCATAATTAGATATTTAATCTGTAATCCAAAATAGCCCGTGATGCCAAAGACAAAAAAAAACTGTGGAAGATGAAGGGATGGCTGAGGGATGATAGAGGGAGGCAGAAAAAAGTGCCCTTTTTTTCTATCATATGAAGGTCACAATACGATGTGATTGTTTGCCTCAGTGGAGGTGAATTATGTCACCCAGACAAGCTTTTAACCCATGTTACCTTCATTCTCTCTCTCTCTCGCTCGCTCTCTCCCTCTCTCTTCTTTAAACAGTTTTCTATTGAAGAGGATTCAATCACCATAATGAATCTGAGGCCAGGCAGCAATCTTCTCCACAGAAAGAAATTCTAAAAGGTTATAGAATTTGTAAAATGAACAGCGCGGAGGAAGTAAATGGCAGTGTGCGCACGTGTGTGTGTATGCATGTATATTATATATATATATATATATATATATATATATATATATATATATATATGTATGCATGTGTGGGGTGAGGGAATCAATTAATGCAGGACACAAGGCAGTCATAATATTTAGCGGCCCTCATTCACTCTGCTCAGGTAGGCTCAAACACTGCCGCTTGTACATGAGGTGAGGTTTATTTTTAGGAAGTGTGTGTGTGTGTGTGTGTGTGTGTGTGTGTGTGTGTGTGTGTGTGTGTGTGTGTGTGTGTGTGTGTGTGTGTGTGTGTGCATGCCACGCCCGGCAGGCAGAAGGAGGCTGGCACTGAAGCGTATGAGGGAGGCGCCCCTGACTGAGTCTCATAATCATATGCTAGATTAGGTTAAGTGGTGCACAAACCCGTCAGTAATTCAGCCCACTGTCTCCCAGGGAAACTGATTCACTCCTCCCCCTCCTCCATCATCCGAACGCCACGAGACACACACACACACACGGTAAACGCTTAGCCGGAACGGGTATGTATAGGGCATGAACGATCCCCCATATGTAATCAATGCGCCCGTCGGTCTTCCGTCTGAGCTCCGTCATGTATGAAATGACTCCATCTTGGAATATTTCGAAGGGTTGGATTGATTGATTCGTGTTATTCTGAGTGGAGTGTTCGCTCACTCCATCTTCACCCAAAAGCCTGTGGCACCTAATGTTCCGTCACCGCCGACGATCCACCGACGGGCCTGTTGTTAACGTCCACGACGAATGACGAGGGAAAGGCATGGCATCAGATAGTAGCCCGGCGAAAGGAGGGGTCGAGGAGGAAGACACCTATCCTCCATGTTCCTACATAATGAACTCTTAAAGAAGGTTGCCGGCTGTGCTGAGAGCCGCAGGAGCCTGGAGCTCATCAGTGTCAGTCCTGAAAAGGTTCCAGAATGAATGAGTGCAAGGAATCAAAGGGAGATTACACGTCTGACCATGTATCATCCTCGATATATTGAACGGCGCCATTGTGTAGATAGAGCGCTTATAAAAAGTGGTATTGTGCCGGCCTGAAAGACTGTGTGGGCTCTCTGCATGACTAATCTGTCTCCTCCCATTATTTTATTCAATCTTCGCTGACTTTATGCCTTTGACATTTTTGCTACACTCAGTAAGTTTGAGTTGAATGGACAATTTTAAAGATTTTTTTAAAGGCATTTGCCAAGGCGGCCCGTGCGCACAGGGAACAAAAAAAGAGGCTATCTCTTTGTTTCAATGCATAATTTATTACTAAAAATGGTCTTTTGACTAATTCCAGCGGGCAGGGTGAGAGTCAGAACATGTTCTTTTCCACTCAAAGCTGAAAGGCGCATTGGATTTTTCAAGTGAAAACATTTGATAATGCCTCGCTAAGAGATGTCTCTCTCTCTCAGCTCCTCCGTTTAACTCTTTCACATACGTGCAAACAAAAACACACAAGTCTAAATGAATAGCGGTTCGGGGTCTGCTATAGATGCAATGCTATTTATATTCCTAACCAAACTGCTAAGAAAACAATTCAGAGTCAATGAGCTGTTTTTGCATTCATAAGCATAACTGATGTGCTCTGAGAGATTTATACAAAATCGCACAAAACACGCACGCACGCACGCACCTAAGGGCTGTGAAAAGGAAAAAGGAAAGCAATTCGACTTGTGGTATACAGACAAAAAAAAAAATACAGACACACAAGCACATACGATGCAAAGACTACCTCAAAAGCGATTTGTACAGCAACAGGCTGATAAAACAGAGAATAGGATGGTCACTGGCATTAAGAGATTAGCTTAAGTCCAAAAGCAATCATCATCTGAATATTTGATTATTAATCTGTCCTGTTAAATTGATTATGGTAATGCTGAGGACAGGTGGGATCAGAAACAGCACCTGGCCACATATGGTGGCCGCACACAAACACACACACACACACACACACACACTCCTGCTACAGTACATTCTGCCACAGCCGTCATCACACCACATCAAATGTGTGGACTCATCTCTCTCTCTCACTCACAGGTGAGAGCTCCCTTCAGGCCGCAGGGCATGGTGTACTTGCAGCCGTGAAATCAGGTTACAGAGAGTGAATGAGCTGAGTGTGGCTGTCAAACACAGCAAAACACACCGAGAGACAAGTGTGCTTCCCTCTGACTTAGAGAGGAAACATTTATGAATGGGACGGTAATAATGTGGAGGAAGTAATAATATAACACAAACGGTGTCCTAAACAAACATCAAAGCACAGTAAATGTGTCACTGAAAGCAAAACGATGGCATCAATAGACCTACACTTAGATATAATAGCTTTTGAATGTGGCTTCAATGAGTTACAGAGATTAGGGGCAAATGTTAGACAGATTATCAGCAAACATCCTTCCTCATTTAAAATGGACTACAGATATATCGTAAAGATGCATGTTCGGTAAATTTTTGTTTGTGTTGCGCTGGCCGATATGACAGTTGTCTCTGTCTTTTACTGACACCTAGCGTTGTGAATGTAGCATCATGCTTCCGATGACAATGTAGAAATGCTCTATTTGCAGTGAGCCATAATTAATGTATTCAGTAAGTGGAACTGTCCACAAACAAGTGTGATTACAGAGATAAACTAAGCAGTATTTAGCTGGTCATGTGATTTTTCAACATGTCAGCGCCCATGAGGTGACCCTCTCCTTGTAAACTCCCATGTTTTTATGAAGCTACGGATTTGACAGTCTTCATCTCATGTGAATGCACATCACTTGAATTGTTTCTTATTATTTGCTTTTCATTTATTTGTGTAATAAAGAAAATAAAACTAATTACTGTGTGCACCTTGAAATCAAATGTGTGACACTGTTAACTGCCACTAGGTGTAAAAGATTAAAAGGTAAACAGCTCCTTCAGATTTTTTTAGCAAATGGATCGTTAATGACACCTCTAAGAAGGAGACAATTATACATTTTAAAATGTAATAAATAATTATGTCTTCAATAAATGTACTATTTATTTCTTGCTGTGGCAGAACATTCACATGTCTAAATTTGGTCCATCCAATTGAGTCACACCTTCTGTAGAACATTTGCTTTATATAGAAAATCATCTACCCACCCTCATGTCACTCAAAACTTGTTTTTTTTAAATCAAAATGTAAAAGCTGCTCTTTATCTTACATCAAAAATCCATAGTGATCACTGGTGTATTACAAAAATAAACAAATAAATAAATGTATTTAAACCTCAAAGACTGAAATAATAACAATAACCTATAATTGTTTATACACATATGAATATATGATTATTCCACTGGAAAAATGTTTCTTATTTGCAAACTACTCTGCCCTGTATCTAAACCTCACTGTCATGTCTATAATTCCATATTTTCAATCTGCAAATGAAGATACTGTTGGCCAATCCATCCACATGCACATGTGGTCTGTGTGCGTGTGTGTGTGTGTGTGTGTGTGTGTGTGTGTGTGTGTGTGTGTGTGTGTGTGTGTGTGTGTGTGTGTGTGTGTGTGTGTGTGTGTGTGTGCGTGTGTGTGAGCAGCAGGTGGAGTTCTGAGTTGATGAGCTTGTCATAGCTGATTATGTCACTGTGAGGCAAGCCTTCAAAACTGACGGCAGAGCTACAAGAGCTCTTACACGTCTGTCAACACACAGTGGAGACGGGCTGTTTTAACAATCTCTCACACACAGAGGCTCATGGGGAAAGCTATATCTTCCCTGTGAGGCAGTACAGGGCAGTTAGAGTGGTACAGTGCTGCAGGATTTCAGGAATGAGTGGAGTCTGTTTAAAGGCACGGGCGAGCGCTCTTAGACATGAGCACAGAGGAGTAGCTAATCGCCCTGTGATCTTTTAAACACGCTATGCTATGTTCAACGGCAGCTTGAGAACTCATTTAAGGCCTCGGAGGAGAGCAGGAGGGGCGAATGCGCTGAAATTACCCGCCGCTAAACTGCTAAAGTCAGGCTAAAGCGCTGATTTATTCAACAGAGACAAAAGACCAAGGGAGGGTTTTAAGAGATTCATATCACTGCCAGAGTCTCCTCCAAGGAGCTTTGTGTGGAAGTGTGTGTGTGTGTGTGTGTGGTTTGACTGGTCTTTTTTTACACAACTGAATGCATGCAAGATAAACTGTATTTAATGTGTACAAGTAGAAGTGTGTGTATGTGTGTCTGTGTGCACTTCTGACTGTCAACTCTCAAAGCCAACCAAATGACCAACAGGAACTAGTCATTTAGCAGATGCTTGTTTCCAGAGTGATGTGCAATACGCATATTCATTGTTAACCTCATCAACAAAATTACTGTTAATGTTTGGTGGCAAAAAAAATGTGCCATGCTCATTTGATGAGAAAATGGTAACCGCAAGACATTGCACTAATAATGTTTAGAAGACAATTGTAGAAAGAATTTATATTAAAATAATTTATACACACACACAAAAATAATAGTACAAATAGTATAAATATTTATGACATCATGAACATCAATGACCATGACATCATAAAACAGTGATTACATTTAGGACATTTTCGCCAGAAGACAAAACCTATGACAGTTAAAAACTGTTTAAAATGAACACATGAGGACCCTTTTCACGGACTGTGATGACACCTTTCCACAGTTATCAATATTGCAAATCTAGTAAAGCTTTTAATATATATATATATATACTGTATATATACACACAGTCATGGTCAGAATTAATGGCACCCCTGGTAAATATGATAAAAACTGGCTGTAAAAATATATCTGCATTGTTTATCCTTTCGATCTTTAATTTTTTTTTAAATGCCAAAATTCTAACCTTTCATTGAAGTAAAAGTATTGAAAGTGGGGTGGGGTGGGGTGGGGGGAAATCAGATAATGAAATAAATGTTTTTCTCCAAAACACGTTAAAAACTGTTTAAAATGAACACATGAGGACCCTTTTCACGGACTTTGCTGACACCTTTCCAGTTATCAAAATTACAGATCTAGTAAAGCTTTTAATACACAAACACATATATATATATATATATATATATATATATATATATATATATATATATATATATATATATATATATATATGGTGGCTTCAGATGCAAAAGCCTCTAAGTGCCATCTGAAATGTTCTTCTAGAATGATCATTTTTATCAAGCTCGTATATTTAAGTTCAGTAATTTCACTTTAATGACAATTAATAGGTCATTTTCATTGTCATTAAAGTGAAATAACTGGACATGAACATACAAGCTTGACAAAAATGATCATTCAAGAAGAAAATTTCAGATGGCACTTAGAGGCTTTTGCATCTAGTCTTCATATATATATATATATATATATATATATATATATATTAAAAGATTTACTAATATATAATATTGATATCTCAAGGGCATGCTAGTGATAGTCCAGTGGTGTTTGGATCTACAAACCTTTACTGGCCTACATCATTTAATCACTATGCTACACACACCTATCAGACCTGCTCTCTAAACACTCTTTTGAAAATGTCCCAGTACCTTCTTCTCTCCACCAACCCACTCCTCCCCCCCTCAGTGAACGCACATGCTCTCCCCAAGCCTCTCCCCAACATTTGGGTTATTATTACTATTATCATTATTATTTTGGAAAAGCAGCGCTGTGAGCGTATTGCGTCAGGGCCCCGTAAACAAATCTATTATTGGTGATGAATTGTATAATAACACGGGCATAATGTGTTTTTCTCACACTGGAGTGTTTTGAGGTGCTGAACTGGAAAAAGTCCCCCGTCTGTAAAATTTGAATAAACGCACAGAAGACAGGAGAATATCATCAGCTTTTCTATGGCATTGCTTTGTGTGAATCTGCTTTGGTTAACAAAAGTTCTGAGCACTTGCATATTACATATATATTATATACAAAGATAAGAAATATATAGATATTGTAAAAAGGATGGGGGGAAACTACAGTACAATTCAAAAGTTTGGGGTTGGTAAAGGTTTTTTGTTTTGTTTTTAAAAGACATATCTTATGCTTCAGTGTCACATGATCCATAATAAATCATTCTAATATGATATTTTACTGCTCAGGAAACATTTACTTTAATTACTGTTCTCAATGTGGGAAAAACATGTGCAGCTTAATATTTTTTTTGTGGGAACTGATACTTTTACTGTCACTTTTGATCAATTGAATGTACCCTTGCTGAATAATAGTATTCATTTCTATACATTCTACAGCGTGGTGCCGGTATGACATCACTTTGTAGGCCAAAACAAGGAAACGAGTTAGCATTTTAGCACTTCCGTTTCCATCGTCCAGAAGACAATGTTTTTTTTAATGGGGTTTTAAGGTCTGTGGTGAAAACAAGCTCTAGACACTTTTACGTTTTATTCTACGACATAAAATACATCAGTATTACCCCACTCATGATTTTTTTTAAGCTGTTGTGTCTTGAAAAAGGTGGTTACTAACAAGTGGCTAAATGGGACTACAGACTGTTGGGAACATTAAACGTCATTACACCGTAGATCAGTCCGCTTTTACAGCCTCATCATGCATATAATTGTGCTCTTATGAACTATTCTAACTCAAACGTTCTGGGAAAATGTTTTTTGATTAAAAATTAAAGAGTTTTTCGTGAGCTTAGTGATGGTGACGTTGAAGTCGTGGGACCGTGGTGTAGTTCGTTTATAGCCTAATTATTATTTTTTACTTCAGGCGACTGCATTTAGGCTTCAAAATGTATAAAAGTTGTGTTCATCTGTGAAAATAATATTGATGGACAAAACGTGCAAGTATCATAAACTTTTGTTAATCACAGCTTGTTTTTAGCGATAATCCTTTTAGGGAAATTCCTAGGTTTTTGTCGAGGGAACCAGTGTGATGCTAACTGCCGATTGGGCTACAAAGTGACGTCATACCTGCACCACTATTAAAATCATAGAATTAATGTACTGTAGTGCAACAGCTGTTGTAAGGCCTGCACAATCAGTCCAATGACAGTTTCAGATAAGCAGGTGAAGGTCTCTGCGCGTCACAGTCTTTTCCGTGTGGCAAAGTAATTTGATTCCAATTAAGCTTTTATCTGACTCCATTTTATCACGACCACGAATTTAGGTTGGAATGCCAATTTGTTATTGGTCGTTTATATAATAGTTTAGCAATACATTTGATTGTTCTATTTTACTCTTTACTCTTATTAATCGGTCATTCAGGTGCCAAAGTCGCACAGGGTCCTCGCACCGGTCTTTAATATTACGCAGGCACACGATCACAAACTCGCCAGCTTCAGGTCACTAAACAGAGGTAATTGGCTAATACTGTACCTTAGACGGTCGCATTCACGCTTACACAATCAACAATATTTTTGTATAGCCCCCTCGGTTTTATACACTTGAATTAAAGTAACGTTTTCTTTAGACAGAGGTCACGACCACAACTACAGATATAAGCCGACCAATATACTTCTCTGATAGTAGCTTTGGTTTGGTCATGCCATGGTTTCCCACGTACACTTGACTAAAGTAACATTACATTAAACAGAGGTAAGACTCACCCTATTTAGGTTGGTCGATCAGCAGTTTGCTTTCCTAAACGAAAAATTCCCGTTTTAGCCTTTACAAACGACTACACTTGAATTAGGGCCAAATATTAGCCGGAAATCTAAAATAGCAGTTGGTGTGCCCTATACTCCACTCAAACGAATCCAGTCCGTTACTAATCTCTAATCTGACGCATATTTGTGGTAACAATGGATACAACGGTAATCTACTAAAGTAAATAATTTAATTTAAGTAAATAGAGTAATTCAGAACAAATTCAAACGTAACAATTTATTATGTCAGGTAAATGTATCATGCCAATTTCATAATCAGTTCAAAGATAATCAACACAAAAACATCAAATGCTCAGAGATAAAGAGTAAAAGATGTACCTGACTCAAGAAATACATAATGCTGAGTGTCTGGAAGACACTCAGCCAGATCTCATTACAAATTGCCCTGAGCCTCTTGTTGCATTTATTTAAGTACTCAGACCGAGACTTATTTCACATGGAAACATTTGCTAACAATGGGAATTTCCATTCAGAGTTTACACCTTTTGAGGGCAGGATGCCATTTGCCTGGAGGACCCACCCTCCTCTTTAAGCAAGATATCTCTTAATTCTTAAACATAGTGTTGTATGACCATTGTTCACATTAAACCATATAGATTTGTGGGTGAATTTCAGGTGATCTCAGCATGAGAGAGAGAAGGAACGGGGGAATGGGGGGTCAAGGGAAAGAGATGTAGATTAGGATGATGCTTAGGTGAGACTTGCCTCTCGAATGGTGAAGCTAATTTCACAAGAGAGAGTTAAAATGTCATTTTCCAGAAAGGTCTTTTGTCCTCTCAGGGAGTGGTTGTTCCTCAACCAGACTGCCCAGCATTTTCTAATTCTCAAGTCTTACACAGCTGACCCAATGAGAACACTGCACAAGTATGCTTATGGTGTGTTCCATTAATTGTGGACTTAAACACATATTATTGTAACCGAGAACTGTATGCCACAGACTAAATATATAGTAATAAAAACCCTTTCGAAAGCACCTTAGTGCTTCTCTAGTTGACTGGTTACACATCTGACTGATGTAGCTGACTGTAATTGAACTCTATGAGTTGAAATTAAACTTAAAATTATACAGTGTTAAATTGGAGGCCAAGCGCCAGTTAGCCCATGTGTTCTGACAAATGAGACATGACATCATTTACTCATCCTCCTGTTGTCCTAAACCCATATGATTTTCTGTTCCATGAAAATGCTATTTCTTAGTGAATAACTACTTGCATTTTAGACATTTCCTCATTCAAAGCAAAGTTTTAGAATAAAGGACACAGAACAAAACATCTAATTTTTGTTCCTCTGACGGAGGGCGGTCATATTAATTTGGCAAGACATGATGGTGAGTAAATGATGATTTCATTGAGAGTAATTTTTATTTTACAGGCTTACAGTTTTTAAATCATTTCACCCAAAGATAAAGCGTCCTCTAATGGCAAACATATTTTTGAGGCACACTGTAAACACGTCTGGACATCTTTTGTCACACACACCCACGGAGCAGATTCATGCATCTACAAAACCATATTACACACTGTTACTCACTGCTTTTCCCCACATCACCCTTACAGAAAACACATACTCTCACACAGTGACGTGGATTGACACCCACACATCCTGGCTTGTGAGCCGGGTGTTAAATGTGGGAAACCATGATGGCAGGAGATCGCTAGCAGAAGCCGAGGACGATTCACAGAGAGAGAACCATGTCATCTTTCTTTACTCCAACCAGCTATTAATGCCACCTCAGATTGGTGCGGTGCTATGGGACTTAGTTATTAATGCTTACACATTTCTAACTCCACTTTTTAGGCAATAATTATTATTTCAAGCTTAGTTTTGCCAATCCTCCGCCAAATGTTTGCATCAGCAGTCAATGTTATCAGCAATTCTAATATAGCCACATACTGTACCTGCTTTTCAGCAAATCAGTTACGACTATTAGGCTAATGTTACATCACCCAATTAATATTTATGAGCCAGGCTCATACTTTTACATTTACCAGCTGGCAGACACAAGTTATGGGTTGGTACGATTTAAAAAATAAATGTTTTTGAAGTCTCTTATCCTCACCAAGGCTGCTTGATCAAATACAGTTAAAACAGTAACATTGGGAAATATTAATAGGATAGAAAGTTCAAAAGAACTGCATTTATGTTAAATAGATTGTTTAAGGATGTCACTTTTGATCATCTTAACCTCCTTACCGAATAAGTATTATTATTATTTTTTTTTTATCTTACTGACCCAAAACTTTTAAACGGTAGTGTATATGCAAAGCAATTTACAAGGTGCATATTTTGTCAACACATGTTCCCTAGGAATCTAACCCACAACATCTGCATTGTTAGTGCCATGCTCTCCCAGTTGAGCTATCATAAAGACTAATATGTTGTACAATGTGCATTTTTCTCACTCACTCACTTCCTTCGTAAGTTGTAATCTACCGCAACAACAACTTGTAGGTCGCCTCCCTGCAGCCTGTAATCTTAGACAGAACTGAAAAGTCACCAGAACATATCTCTGAATCAGTGATTCTTCTTTGCTGAGCTCAGGATATGTGTTGTTTTTTTACGCTTAAAGAGTTCATTCACGCTCTCTTTCCCGCACACAAACAAAACAAACACACACACACGCACACACTGGGTGGAGCAGATGCTGTTTAGCTGTGGTAATTTGAATATATTTTTGGGTCAATCGCGTGCTCGCAAGAGACACATCCACGCCTTCCATGTGCTGAACAATTTAAATTTTTAATACTCCATTTAAATATATGGGCCACCTCTGCGGCAATCTCACAATGCCAAAAGCCCCTCTGATTTATGTGAGCCAAACAAAACCACGGCGCCACGCTCTGATATCTGCTCTTACCTTCCATGCTATTGTTATCTTTAAACCATTTCACCTTAAGGAAGAATCAATAAGAACAATTATTAGAAGAAGACACAACACACAGCTGTCTCTCTCTCCTCTATCCTTTTCCCCTTCCTTTTTTTCCTAACCTCCCGCTTTTCCTCCATTCATCTTCTCTTTCTATCTGTCTCTCCCTCGTTCTGTCTTTCTCCTTGGCAACTCACAGGGTATAATATTTAATTACGCTTTATAATTTATGCAGGTTATCAAAACTGTGAGAGCATCATTTTATGTACATTGGGCAAATTGCTTTTTTTCCCCTCCTTTTCTTGAGAATGGGGGTGTGGGGGGGGGGGGGGGGGAATTCTTTGCAGGCATAGACAAAGATATTGAAGCAGGGTGCAAATGTGAAATGAATAAACAGGGTGGATCTCTTCTTCAAGGCCCTAAATGAGATCTGTAGGAAATAATTTAAACCAGCGATAGGACCATTTATCATTGAAGGAGAAAAAGAGAAAGAGAGAGAGAGAGAGAGAGAGAGAGAGAGAGAGTACTGCCCCTGGCCCTGACTGCTGCAGCCAGCATCCTGCCACTATAAAAGAGCCATTACTGTAAACAGACACTGGATGTGCCCTGCTACTAGTCAAAAGGAATCTCTACCCAGCCACCAGGTAGGTTCTACCACAGCTTGCCATATGCAACTCCTCTGAGACCTGTTGTTTGTCAAACTGCCTCTCTGCAAGAGGTAAAAAAAACTGTCACAATTCACTTTGCCTGCATTTATGCTAAAGCCTAATACACAGATCATATATTTTGACGTGCATGCGATTTCATTTCCCGACTGTGTACATTCACTTAAGATATAACCGACTGTGTTTGCATTAATATCCCGCCAAGACGAACTAGGCTGACAACAGCACTATGTAGTGTCATTAGTTAGCTTCTTAGTAGCAATACTCACAAGTGTTTAACATTAATGTCACCAAATATTAAATTATTTAGCATTTTCTTGTTCTTAGAAATATCAAGATGTTAACAAATACATTACACAAATGCACAGTCAAATATATATTGCACAACTATATCTCGAATACAGCACTAGTGTCATTAGTTTGCTTTTTATCGCAATACTCACAAGTGTTTAACACGAATATCACCAAATATTAAAATATTTAGCTTTTTGTTCTTAGAAATATTATATTACAAAAACATAACACATGCATAACAACATTAAATTAAATTGTAAAACTGTATCTTTGGTAGCACTATATCCATTACCATTAGCTTTTTAGTAGCAATAGTGTTTATTACTGCACTATTTAATAGTGTTTAACACTGTTTAACACAAACGTCACCAAATATACAATTATTTTTGCACTTTTGCAGACACCAAGTATATTATGATATTTCTAAGAACAAGTGAAAAAAAAAGAAGGAATTGCAAAACTATCTCTAATGCAGGACAATCTAGTGTCATTAGTTTGCATTTTAGTAGCAATACTCATATGGTTTTAATATGAATGACACTGAATATTTATATGTTGTTCTTATAAATATCATAACATGTCAATAAATATAAACAAATGCAAATAATAATAATAATAACAATTAAATTAAACAGTACAACTATCTCTAATACTAATTGTTAAGCTTTCTGTAATCATAATAATATACAAACCTTTGCATTTCTCCGTGACTCAGACCCACTCAATTCCCGCTAGCATCCAAGAGATGATTTTAGACCAGATTTTTGTATCTGTCCTGCAAAAAAAAGAAGAAGTGCATAATAGAGATGATGACCAGATATGAGTGTTTAGATCAGACCAAATATCAGATTCACTACCGTTTAAAAGTTTCAGTTCAACACGTTAAATGCAGTTTAAATAGACTGCCATTCAACAGTTTTCAGTGTCACATGATCCTTCAGAATTTTTTTTGTATAAGAATTTGGTGCTCAAAGATTTCTTATTATTATCAATGTCAAAAACAGTTGTGCTTCCTAATATTTTGTGAATCAAAAATATATATAAAAAAATAAACTTTTGAACAGTCAAATTTAGTGCACCAAATGATATGCGAATTTCTGCCGTTTGCGTGGATGTATCAAGTTCTGAGCAAAAAATAGATTACACAAGAATAAATAAATAAATTAGCTGAATGCAGCTTATTTAAAAAATCGAAAAGTCCTCAAACTCATTCAGAACAGTTATAAACACATAACTGAATATGTATTAAAATCCAGTGATAACCCCTCTGAGAACTTTAAACTTCACCCTGGGCGTGAAAAGGGACCAGTTTTAGCATCTTTGTTTAGTTTAAAGTACACACTTTAACATTCGTCTAAAGCTGGCAGGCTTGTTGAATAGTGCACCTGTGTCTATAATCCATACCTACCCCAGCTGTCTCACCCCAATCCAGGTGTGTCTGTTTCACTGGATGCTACTATTAGCATTGCTAATGATCCAAATCTCCATACTTCTCTATATAATTAGCGGTAAAGATGACAAGCGACAGTCTAAAAAAACCATGTGCCTTACTGTAGAGTACCGATCAGCTGCAAGAGGAGGAGATTGAGACATATGCAACAACAGAAATTCAACACTTAATAGAGGACATAAGTACATGTTATAATTTTTATATTACAGTGACCACAAGCAAGTCAGAACGTTTTTCAAATAAGAAAACAATAAATCTGACACTAATAACAACAATGTGAAAAGCCAAGAGTCATTGAAGCATAGATTATTTTTCTCTTAATTGTATTCAATGCTCTAAAAAAAATGGCACCAGGCCATAAACAGCACATTACGTTTTTTTTTATAACTGCTTAAGATGTTCTTAAGGATTTTTAATTGTTATTATTGAACACAAGTTTTCAATCTTTTGATTTAAATTGAAAAGGCAGCTATATATTTCCATGTATAAATAACCAATTTATACTAATACCCAAATTAGAATTAATATTATAATTGTGTAAAATATTATTTGAAACATATTTGTTCCCTTTCTAGTGTAACTCGAAGCATCTTGGCTTGATGCTTTAGGAAAGCATTGAGCGAGCCGGTGTCTAAAGCATGTGTTTCCACACGCCAATCAGCGATTGGCTGAGTGTGATGATGTAGCGAAATCGTGAAATAGCATAGTACTGCATTTTTACAGCAACGGAACCATAAAAGAACCATAAATAGACACCATGCCCGCCAGTCGCCAGCTTCTTTTCAGAAGTCGCATGTTTGGCCACGTGTTTGCTGATTTGTGTGTGTTTGAAAAAGATAGGAGTTAAATTCCACCATGTCAGGAGATAAGTTCAGAAGATGTGTGGCGGCGATACATTACGGGCAACGACTCACACAACGTGTGCAATCTGTATGGGGGAGAAGTAGGGTTGCACGTTAAATCGCAATTTACATGTAATCACACTTTACCAAAAAAACGATTTGGCTTTTCGCGATTATGAAATAATTATTTACATTTTTTTCCATTTTTCAAGTTTTATCTCCACAAGCTCTGATGCCGCTTGGCTCTATTTGATGAGAGCCAAGCTCCTGCACCCCATGTGTCAGGTCCCTTGGCTCAGCGACTTTGGTCATGGGGTTCACAGATAGAGTTAAGGACGGGAGTAGGGGTGTACAGTTTCGGTACAGGACTTTCGGTACGGTGCATATGTGTACCGAATGCAATCTTTCACGTAAATTAGGCTAGTTTTGTGTGCGGAACATACGTCAATTCCGAGTTTCCACACGAACATATTAAGTGTCGGAAGTCTCCGCGTTGCACTGATTAAATCTGATTAATCGTTTTTGTGATTCAAATACATGTAAAATATTACCATAACATCTGTCTTCCTGTGTGCGGAAATTTGTTTATGTTGCTGTGACAACGAAACACGTGCAAGCACGCCTGTGTTAAGAGCGCTGATGCGCTCATCTGTGGACATTTCCAAATGCCTTTCTGTTAAAAGCGGGCTTTCCACACAAACAAACGTACATGTGTCATTAGTATGAGAAAAAAAAAATTGGTTTTAACTCTCGGGTCGGGCTCGGACATAAATATCGCATAAATAATCACCACATAACACGGCACGCTCGCTTTAGCCCAGCCTCTCGCTAGCTAGCGTCACGGCCAATATTGGTTTGAGAGTATTTTATTTAGTGGAGAACTTTGCAGCAGTATTTTATTTCTTATTCTTTTTTTATTTTATATATTTTTTATTTATTAGCCTAACATTATATTTTATTAAAAAGTGTGTTTAAAAAAGTGTAAACAAATTGTTAAAAATTTGTTTTTAACAAAACAAACATTAAACAGCAGTTTAATGTTTTGCATTTATTTCCCGTACTGTACCGAAAATGAACCGAACCGTGACTTTAAAACCGAGGTACGTACCGAACCGTGATTTTTGCGTACCGTTACACCCCTAGACGGGAGTGAGAGATTGGTGGTCGGGGAGTGAGAAACTGGTGGTCGAGACCTTTCTACCGACTCCGAGGACCCCGTTCTGGATCTTGAGGCTCGCTCTAAGATTTATTTGCACCAGAACGAGTAACTCATGTTGTCTGTATCTGATTCTGAGGAGTTAGATGCAGACAGACAGGCAGGTGCGTTAGAAGAGCAGCCCTCTTAGTCAGTAACGTTTGAGGAGCTGCTTGAGGTTGTGAATCATGCTGTGGCCAAGCTCAATCTAGAGTGACCTGCCGAAAACAGACAGACCACGCAACCTGTTCCCTTTATGTCTGGTCAGCTAGTTATTTTGCAGACTTTCTTCTCTCCTCCTCATGCTACGCAAGAGCAAGAAAGTCTGCGATCTACGTCCACCACTCAGACCAGTGGCGTAAGTCCTCTAAGCTCCTGGTCTGCTTTGGTGGCCGCAATATAGGGAATGCAAAGCAGCACATCTCGCACTGGATCACTGACACAACCTCCCTCTCCTATGAGGCGTGCAGAATGGCTTCACCTCTAGGAGTTAGGACCCATTCCACTAGGAGTATCGTGTCATCCATAGCTCTTGCTAGGGGTGCACCATTGCAAGATGTCTGTGCTGCTGTCTGGTCCTCTCCGCACACTTTCATCAGGTTCTACAGTCTGGACACGGATTCAACCACAGGGCCCCAGGTCCTTCAGAATTAATCAAGTCTAATCCAGTGCCGAAACAAAGCCTTGTGGGGCAGGCATTGTCCAGTGGTGTGGCAATGTTGGCATAAAAGTCCCCATAACATCAAGCCATGATGCAGGGTTGAGTTCCATTAGAAAGGGAACGTCTCAGGTTATGCATGTAACATGGTACCCTTAGATGGGAACAAGCCGCTGTGTCGGACTGCCATGCCCCCGGCCAAGCCTGCACGTCTTCTTCAGGGGAACGAAACACCGCATCAGCCTGCCATGCCACGTCTACGCGTCTTCTTCACGTGAACGAGCTGCTGCATTGGCCTGCCATGCCCCTGGCCACGTCTGTTTCCGACAATAAGAATCTGGCGCCACTCTGGCATGGCATCTATTTATGATTTCTGTGACATACAACGCTACGTTATCACCCTCAGCCAATCGCAGAATGCCGTGTGTAAACGAGCTTCAGACACCGGCTCACGCAAAGTGTTTTCCATAGCGTCAAGCCATGATGTGGTGTTTCGTTCCCCTCTCAAGGAACCCGGTTACATATGTAACCTGAGACTATTTGTTTTTTTTTTACATTTTTGATTTTGTTTGTTTGTTTGTTTGTTTGTTTGTTTGTTTGTTCGTTTGTTTCTACTTACTGTAGTACTATGATGTTGATATATTATCAGATAAAATATTTTATCAATTAAAATTAAATAAAAATATTATTTAGTTAGTTTAATGTGGGGGGTTTTCTCTCAACTTTTCCACGGAAATTAAACAGTCCCCGCTTACTTTGATTTATAATCCTCCAACAATATAAACGGAACCATAAATGGAAAACCCCTAATTTAGAAGCATGTTTTTTCGCTATAATTATGTGTGAATGATGTTAAAAACTGGATCCCCTGATAAAGTTTGTGGATGATGTGTGTGCATACGAGTTTGACTCCCCGCGCTGTGTTTTGGGCTCTAGGGCAGCCCGGTCTCTGGGGTTTCTAAATGTCAACGACCTGAGGGCCTGACTCTCTTTCTAGCATCCCTAACACACACATCAGTCAGCCTCTGATTCTGCTCTCTGCCTGATAACACTCGCTCATTCATCATGCTAATGAATCAAGCAAATTCATCATCTATCTCTTTCCACTTTCAGCACTCAATGTACACATTCACTCTGCCTCTGAAAAGACTAGGCCGCTTCGACTTGTCTCCTTCCCCTTTCTGCTCTCTCTCTCTCTGTAGCGAAAGCGCTAGAGGTGTAAGTTGAGAGGTGTGTGTCTGTGTGTGTGTGTGTGTGTTCTAGCGCGAGGAAAAGGTTCAGTCTATGTGTCTATCTTCTCTCAGCCTCTGGGAGTTGATACCAATCGGCCCCCACCTGCTAAACTTACTGACGTGCCTCCGCTTTGCCTTCTGCTCAGCTTGACTAACATAAATATGTAATTGGAGCACAAACAACTATGAATGTATGTGTGTGTGTGCGTGCGTGTGTGTGTGTGTGTGTAAGTGAAAATGTGATTTAAATGCTGTAAGCCTACACTCCCTTGCCACCTTACCTAACAGTCTTGTGTCAAGCGCATTGGGAGCGTTGTAAAGATCAGGAGTGTGACAGTGAGCATGTGAGACACACATATACACACACACACGGCGTAGAGGCAGAAAAGCAGCATGAGGGGCAATAAAGCAGCGCAGTGACACGGGTAGGCAGATGAGAGGAAAGCGGAAACGTAAAACAGCATGAGGACTCGGTTGGTGACGACATCCTAGCGGAGGTTAAACAGGCCCCGATTACCTTGATTTATAATCCTCCACCAGTGTCAGAGAAAAAGAGGGAGAGACAGAGGGAGAGCGAAATGGTCAATGGGAAATAAGGATGTGTTAGATGATGACATGTATATTTTTGTCATCTACATCCAGATTTTTTATTTAAACGAGCAAGTATGCATACTTCTTAGAAATGTAAAAAAAAGTCTTGAGAAAATATTTGATTGAAGTTACATAGTAATACAATATTATATTTACATTACATTCAAAAGTAATTTTTAATGGTAATAATGTTTTTGAAATAAGTATTATGCTTACCAAGGTTCCATTAATTTGATCAAAAACCGTAATATTGTGAGTTTTATAACAATTTAAATGAACTGTTTCTTTTTTAATATATTTTATTTATTCTTTCGATGGCTGGAAGTTGAATTTTCAGCAGTCATTACTTATTACATACTTCCTTTTATTATAAATGTTAAAAACAATGCTGTGCTGCTCAATATTTTTATGAAAAACCACAATATATTTTTTACATATTTATTTTAAAAATAAATATTTTGTAACATTATAAATTACTATATAATTTTTGAACAATTTAATTTATCCTTGCAGAGTAAAAGTATTATGTTCTTTAAAAATTTAAATAGATTTTCAGTGTACACATTTTAAAACCTTATAATCACTATTCACATTATTAAAGTGTATAAACAACCCATTATTATATAATTCATTGTATTTCAAAAATAACTTTTCAAACATATTTTAAAGATTATTAATATCATAAAGTTTTCTTGAGGTTAAAAAATAGCCTACTGAAATATTACTTACTGTATCTCTGGACAGCTGCACCACCAACCACCTTAACAATTTAACTAAAAGACCAAAAAGAAAAATCTAAAACCACTTAATTCAGAAACTGAATACAAGTTCATCATAGAAGAGGTATGCACTAAGTTCTTATGCACTACATTATTTTAATAACTTAATAGATCTGGGAAAAAAGATAATGTCACATCACTGACCTGAATGCTTGAAGTTCAAGTTCATTTTAAGTTCAAGTTCATTTTAAGTTCAAGTTCATTTTATTTATAAAGCACATTTAAAAACAGCCACAAGACTGACAAGTGTTATACAAAAAAGTACAAGACAGATATCAAAAACAAACAAAAACAACCAGAAACACATAAAAAAAAACATCAGTTAGTAAACCAGGGAGAAGACTGAAGACATGAAGACTGCGACAACAACAGAAAAATGAGAGAAAAAGTGAGAGACTTGACATGAAACATAAGAAGTGGGGACAGAGCGAGTGTTGGACAGAGGGAGATTGAGAGAAATGAAGAGTGGTTTGTCTCACTGCTGAATCTGTGAGAGCAGAGGCGTCCACTAAAGTGCCTGAGGGAGTTCAGTCCTTCTGCTCTCTGTCTGTCTCTCTCTGAGATTAAGACCGAAATTCCTCATGTGTATGAGGAGGAGAAAAAGAAGGAAAGAGAGTGAGAAACCCAGCATTCCTTCAGCAGCCAAGCGCTGTGCCGCTGCCACAACAAAAGAGCCATTCAGGAGGGCCCCGCTTTAAAAAGTTGAAGAGTATGTCTAATTTTGGTCAAAGTTCATTAGAAAGCACAAAAGCAGGAGCTCACTCAGAACATAAGGACAGTCACAGAGGCAAGTGCTTCGTGCCAGCGCTGATAAGACGGGACGGGCGACTACAAAGCGCTCCTTAAGAGGACTTTAAAAAGAGGCAAGGAAAGAGAGAAGCAGAGAAGAAAGAGGAAAAGGGGAAAAAGAAGGGGTCTGCATTCTTCAATGGGAAAATGTCATGGTTTTAATGCAGTCATGTCAATGTGTATTAATGCAAGGGGTTAAACTAGTAGAGGGCAACATTTGAATATAATATAAAGCTAATGAACAGCTAATAGCTGTAAAAAATGAATAAATAAAATAAAATCACATCAATAATAATAATAATAGTGATGATGATAATAATAATAATAATAAACAGAGCCGATTTACTTCATTTTTTGTTATATTTATCTTGGTCTTGACACATAGCTGGGAGTGTGGTGATTGCTTTATATATATATATATATATATATATATATATATATATATATTGCATTTAAATTGTTGCTCTTATCCCATTCAAAATAATGGAATAAAAACTGTGACTGTACTGTGAAGTGTAAAATCTAGATAATAAAATTCTCAGAAATGTAAGCATAAAAAAAATTAAAAAAATAAAACGTTTTCTACAAAACTAGTAACTATATAGTAAACTTAATTAACTATAAATTAAAAACAAATACAACATTATTAATGGAATAACCAAACATACATTTGTAAAAGAGAAATGTTCAATCAAAATCATTCAGCGATATGAAAATGTGCCTTTTTGAGAGTGAAACAAACTGTTTCGTTATTGAATGCAGATTTTAAAGGCATTTCCACAGTGCTCCAAAGGAGAGGCCGCCAGTGGAGATGGCCTATAATTGCTAAAGCGAGTCCTAGTGTTGTAAATGGATATTGGAGATTAGATCTCCCAACTGGAGGGGCATGTCATTTTCCTATTTTTCCTCCTATTGATTTTGCTTGCTTTTATACTGTCATGGCCAGAGAGGTTAACCCCTTCCGCGCCGGGCAAACTCCTCTACTTGAAGCCAACATAAACTGAGGAATGACCTTTTAATTGGTGGACAAGTTGGCACCCGCAGATCAATTCAATCAACCTGACAAATTTCTCGTTTTATCAGGACCAGAACACAATCCGAATCAATCAACTTGCTTCTGATCAGGTAACGATTAACCCTCTTCTCCAGCCTTGTGTTTGCACTACTGACAGAGCGGCATATTTCAGACATGCTTCGTTTCATTGCACATACACACACACACACACACACACACAGCACCCTTTCCCTCCCGCTGAGTGTGTGCTGGTTTATAGGAGCCATGCTCGCTCACTCCTAATCTCCTAATCAATAGTGAAGGCTCCCAATTAACCAAGGCCTAAAAGCCTCATATGGCCCCCTAGCATTGCTGCCATGTGGCTCTTCTCTCTCTATCTGTATGTGTTTGTGTCACATGTGTGACCGTGAACCCATCCCCCAAACGACATCTCGAACAGACAAACATACACACGCTGTGTTCGCAGAATCAAGTGGTTTACAGGCAACTTAACCCTCTTTCTAATACACATTCCCTCGCTCCTTCTCTCGGTAGTGCCACAGGCTTATTTTAAGTGTCTCTTCTGCTGGATTATTTCCTGATGCTTTGGGCTATGTTTGGTGTGACAGCAGCAGTATGTCAGCGCCTGATTTGACTGCAGGGCGAGTGTGTGTTTATACTGAGTGAACGGTGACAAGGCCTTATGAAAGGTAACTTCAGGCTCTACACACACAAAAAAAAAAATTATGGTTTGTGGCTTTTCCTTTTCAGGAACAATAGAAGAAAATGCACACACACACACAAATCCACAGCTGAAAGACGCATTTAAGTGCCACCTGCGAGCCTATTAATCGAGTATGCCTAGCAACCGTGCGTCTGCCTTATTGTTCCGCATACAATCCCCTCCATTAAGTTCAAGCGACATGTCTATTTTAACCAGCACCTGACATTTAAAGGCAAAAGCGAGCCAAGTGTACTTAACTACCGAGTGACTTTAAGGACAAGTCTGAGATCGGTTTTACACACGACTAATTATTAAGAGTAGAAACGGTCTGCGGAGTAGAGCGCGAGGGATTGCCGCTTCGGCTTGTAAGGTGAGACTCTCACGTCTGACTTTATCTCCCGCTCCCCATCCCCTCTCTATTCTTTGCGTTATTTTTACGTCTCCCTCAGCGCCCGGAGATAACGGCTCGTCAATATTTAATGGACATGCTCCAACGAGAGAGCGGCGGCGACAGGGAGTGAATGATATTTTGCTGTCAGAAGCCTATCTGATCAGCAGCTGTCCACAGGGGTGCGGGCCCTTGAGCCGATATAATTCTCTTAGAGCGGGATGAAGACCAGGACAGGAGAGAGGCCTCATCTCCATCCAAGCCCCCTCAACCACACACCAATCAGTCTACCACTATGGACTTAGGCTACCATCAGGCTAATGAAAACAAATGACTTATCAAGCTCCAGACAAACCAATTTCAGACATTCATCATGGCCCACATGGATTTCGGAAATCCCATCAAGTCTGTCCCCCTGTCGTTGTTCTCACCGCATCTCCGATCCCACATGACTGACTGTCCTCGTCCCGTTCCTCATCCGTTTCAGCCTCATAAAGTCTTACTCGTCTAACAGACAGGCCTCGACGGTGGCACACAATGCAATAGTGCTCATGAAGGCTGCAATTTAGCAGCAATTTAGTCACACGGTTTCGGAAACATTGCGAACGCTTTTGGATGCCAGGCTGACGTGTTGGTAAATGTTGTCTCGACATCAGCCAAGATGACATTAGGCTGCGTAACTGCTAAGGGGTTTAAGGGTGGCTCATGTGCGGAGATTGAAGCTCATTGATGCCGGGGTAGATATGAGTGATGTTGTCCAACTTGTGTAATTGTCAAATCGCAAAATGAAAGTAGCTGTAGCTGTTGGGAACTGATTGATGGTCAGGTGGTAGGTTGATTTGGACAGGAGGGAAGTTCTCATCAGATGGATGGACCACCGCCCGCCTGCAGTGGGACAAAGACTAAGGCAGGGAAGAGACTGAGAAACTAAGACACAATGCTGTCAAACACATTCGCATCCTGGGTTCAGGAATCAGGCGGCTCTGTGCGCATTCTCACTTTATGTAACTGTCAGAGTAACTAAGTTGAATGTGACCTGTAACCTGAAGGCTTATGAGTACCTTTTTTAGCATATAAATGTTCTGTAATTAAGTTCCACAAAACAGACTGAAGATTACAAACCAAACAGTAATGTACTGCCTTACATCTTTTCTTTTAATGGCTGTTGGATAGGGATGTGCCCGAAGCCAAATACCTTATTCGAAAAGGCATGGATAATGGCTTCAAAACAAATAACAAATTCTACCAAATAACAGGAATAATATTTGGCAGACTCATTCACTCCTCGTGTTTGAAAATCTAGCTAAAATGCATGTACCAAGTTATAGTAATAATAATAATAATAAAAAATAATAGTATGTTGATTTCATACGATTTTGTAAAATATTTTCAAGAAAAGTTTAGATTTAAATGATAAATATGTTTTAGCTGTCAGTCATTTTAGGTGTGAAATGCATTGGTTATGCATTTTTGAATAAATTAATGGAGAGGGCAAAAAAAGAAAAGTTATTGACCCAGGCAACATGCACACTTACATGTTCTGCTCCTTTTACAGGACAGCTGTACCAATGGAATCTAACAAAAGCGAGAGAATGGTTAAGAAGAAGAAAAGTGTGCACCCATCAATCAGCATTAAGTAGGACTGACTTTTACTGAAGCCCCTGGATCTTATGGGCTCTTAAAACCTACCAAACGTGCCATATGGAGGAAGCCATACATGACATGTTTGCCCTGAAAGGCGCCCGCAATATGATCACCCAACTGTGGACTTGGTGCTCCAGAACATGGTGTTGCTGTGGAAAATATCCCATGTACTAGGCTATATGAGAAAGTGTACTCTACTGTAGCTTTATGTCTTGGGTGCTTGGGAGCTCTGATCTTTAATAGGTTTCCTGTCCTTCCCCTCCCTGATCAGAGTGTTAAGAGGAAACAATGGCTAATTACAGAATAAGGTTAGTGAGAATGGGAGAATTGGGACCCCACCCCCCCTCCTCTGTTCTTAATGAGCTCTGGGTCTGACCTTGTACAGCCAACACTCCCTGGTATATCAGTGAAGCACGCACACACATATGCCCAGCCTTTTTACTAATTGAACTTCCACTAAACATGAGTTGTTCAGTCACACTCACAACTTTAACATATACTAAACAACCAACAATGAGAATCTTGCTTATTCATCATTTACTCATCCCTATGTCATTCCAGAACTGTATTATTTTCTTTCTTCCATGAAACACGGACACACAAAAATCCAGAATGTCGAAGCGGATGGTGATTGATACAGCCAAGCTCCAAACAAATGCCACCATGAAAAGTATCAAAAAAGTTACCCATAAGATTTCAGAACCGATTGAAAAATGCAATAGTACTTTTTCTTTTCAATTTATATATATATATATATATATATATATATATATTATATATATATATATATATATATATATATATATATATATATATATATATATATATATATTATATATATATATATGAATTAGAATCGCTTGTATAATTTCCAGCAATTTTCTTTGTAAAGAGAAGTTAACATATAGGAAATGTACGGAAAAAAAACAATACTAATATTATTTATTAATAATTATTATTATTATTATTCATAAAAAAATGCACTCCCTTTTAAACTTAGCAGGATTATTCACCATCTAATTTTGTTACGGAAAAGAGCAGCTCAGGCATTTTGCTTAAGATCTCATTTTGTGTTTCACAGAAGAAAATAACATCAAATTGATGTTAAATGACCCAAGTGTTTTTGCGCAGTTACATCCATGATTTTAAGTAGTGCCAACAATTGTGCTTAACTTAGTGATAGTAGCGACAGCAGTTGTAATAGTGGATATATATTAACCGCAATATTTTCAGTATAAAACATCAGTAAAAAATAGATATAGCTGTTGATGTAATATTTAGGCTGTAATACTCGAGCCAGTACAAATGAAAGAGGTGTTGTGGATCAATAAAACTGCACCGTACATCAACCGTTATACAGTCCATGATAATAAACATCCAGTATAATATACATACTGTATTTCTCAAAAGTATATAACAGCTATATATTGCAAGAGAACAACAGAATCCCATTGTTTGCAAATTAAGTGCTTCTCACTTGTCCCTGTAATCTTCAACAGGCCTTAAGAGAAAACAAGAGCAATGAATCAGCTGCATTTATTGGCAAAAAAATGGCACTGAAATATAATATTAAAACAGCAATTTTACACTTAAATTAATCAGTTTTTCTCTGTATCAGACCAGCAGAGTGTTCAATTTGCAAATCTCTCCCTTTCCCTGGTCTCTCTCTGCCAGGCGTGTGTGGAGGTAGAGGGAAAAAAAATGTGAGCAGAACCGCAGAACAGTTAATAGTAGCACTGCAATAACAATAAAATGTCATCAATCTGCGGTGCCTCCTGCTTCTGTCACACCAAGTTTGTACAGATTAATGATATTAGGCCCGAGTCGCAGGCAGCGGTCTTAAAGGCACAGCAACCCGTGCAAACAAACAATGCCAACAGAGAGGGGAGGGAGGGAGGGAGGGACAGATGAAAGGAGGTAGAGAGAGATGGCATAGTACTTGCCAGTCACTCGGCTGTAAGCAGATGGCATGATGGAGGAGAGAGAGAGAGAGAGAAGGGAAGAGAGAGAGTGGCTGAAGCCATCGGATGGACTGATGTTGGAAAAGGGAGGAGGGGAGAGGGGAAAACAGCCGACAGATGACTGTTCAATTAAAAAGGGCACTTCAGGGTGGAGAGAGGCAAAAGAAAAGGGAACGAGAGAGAGCAAAACAGAGAGAATGAGCAGGGACGAGGGAGAACGAGAAGCGAAGACACTTGAGGATCGTGTGGAACAGATTACTGGAAGCATGTGGACAAAACACACTACGCCGTCCTATCCAGAGATTTTCACACTATCGCTACTCACAGGCAATCGCACAAACACACACGTACATGCGCATATGCGACGGCTCGGCTAAGGTGTTCACGGCTGCACTGTTTGTGTTTTCATCCATCTGTGTGCCTGGTGGTGACATATCAGCCAAGTGCCTCAATCAATGACACACTCTGGGGGTACTGAGAGCCCGCCCCGTCCGCTTTTTAACCCCTTGCAAGTAACAGATCCGATTTCAAACTCCCAGCGGCACTAATGCCAGCCACCATCATCATCACCGCAAAATCTGCTCTGGGGCAGGAGGTGAAACAGAGCCCGCACCTCCTGAGTCCCTACTAGATCTCTGGGAGAAGATTTCCACGTATCCATTACGTACCCTGCTGCAACATGGGGGAGACCGCAGCAACCAGGTCTCATTTAGCATTAACTTTTGTAGCCAGGGTCAAATATGTCCCAGAATAGACGACATCCAAATGGTTAACACACATGATCTGGACTATTTAGTTGTGGGGCAACAAAAGTTTAACCTGTATTTTATAATATAGTAACAGGTTTCCAGTTGGTCCAAGTTAGTAGGGGTGCGCAATATACCAGTTAATTCACAATAATCATGCTATTCAAAAAATGTATTATTGATAATAATACACATATAAGTATATAATATTGTATATAAGTAATATATATTGTATATAATTTAGCATCAGTATAGCTCTGGTTTTTGGTATCTTAACGCTGGTTGCCCTTCATAAAATGCAAAAAAGACGACAACATTATAGTTATTATAGCTACTACTGCCACAAAAAAAATCATGACGAAGGAAATGACAGACGAAAGCAAGGCACTGTACCCGCAACCAAAAAAGTGTGAGAACTTTTAGATTCTGTAAATAAGACAGGTCTGCAGGAACAGCCAATATTTCTACATTTCTGTATAGCTAGTTACAAACTCTCTCTCTACCTCCCTAAATTCATATTTTAAGTGTGAAAAATATAAAACACACAGAAGTTGAAAAAAAAAAAAAGTTCTTCCCAACATGTCGATAGATATTGCGATAAATATCATTATCATGATTTCTTTTGGCAATGATGTTCGTGTAGTGAAAATCTGATTTTGCGATAGCTTGTCGTTAAATGGTTGACCACCATGTTTCAAAAACCACCTTAATCTGGCATGACTAGTGGCTAGCTGGTTTGTTTGTTGGTCTAGCAGCTGGTCTAGCAGCTTGTGCCGCCTAATGACCATCTTAGACCAGCTAGAAACCAGCTACCATGTTCCAAAACAGTTAGCGGCTTAAGCTGGACTTTCCAACAGGAGTTCTTCTCCCTTAAGTGACAGTTTCTTAAAAATAAAAATTATGTCATAATGTACTCACCCTAATGTCATTCCATACCTATTTGACTTTGTTTCTTCTGTAAAAAACAAAAGAATATATTTAGCACAATGTTCAAGCTGCTCTTTTTTTCATAAAGTGGTTTTAAGGTTTTAAGACCCTTTCCACACCAAGCACATAAATATATTGTTGTAAAAATCATATATATATATATATATATATATATATATATATATATATATATATATATATATATATATATATATATAAAGAAAAGAATAGTCCACAACATACCTATAACAATAATGACACAGTGAAACAATATCATTGGAATCACTTTCAGAACTTTTTTTTCTAGGTGATGATTAATAACATTGACAGCCAATCAGAATCCATCCTACTTTAAAGCGCTCAAGCATTTACAGCGACCAAAGACAAAACTTAGCGCACGCTCAGAATAAACAGAACGATATCGTCCGCTGGTGTGGACGCTTATATACAGTTTTTATCGTAATAGTTATTTATAGTTATCTCTCTTGGTGTGAACGGTCCTTTACAATGATATGAGGGTGCATAAATAATGATACATTTATTTTTGGATGAACTATCCCTTTAATTCTCTTTAACATCAAAGTAATAGCAAAAAAGTCCACTCAAATAATCTTATCTCAAATGATGTTTCCTCTCCACTGACTGATTTCTTCCCTCCCACTCAAATGATGTGATTGAAATTAAGCAGCGGCTGTCTGGTGATGCAAACTTTTTGAGTGTATTGTTTTTGTGGTAAAAGCGAACACTAGAGCCCCAATGGGAGTATTGCTCAGGTTCGAAGCCAGACGTCTGACTTGCCTATGAAGTACCAGGAGAACACTGTTTCTCTATTGCTCTGGTGCTCCGCCTAACCATAACTGTGGTAATGGGTCTAAGTAATCTCTGTAGTACACCTAACAGGCGTGGAAATAAAAGTGGTTCATGGTGAAGGTGATGGCTACATCTCTATTTGTCTCTATGTCTCTCTCATTTCGTTTTCTTCATATCTTTGCAATATCTTCATGTGGAAGAAGCACAGCGTGGCCGAATTAAGGGACACTTCAAAGCTTGCATGCTGAGTTTAATGACACAAAGCGTAGTGTGCGAGCCCTATTGTTTGGCCTCAACACGGCAATTCCTCCAACATTATACCATTGGATTTTTATGATAAGGAATTAGGGCTGTCCTGTAATTGTGCAGGGGGCTTGTGTAGGACCCAAGAGGACATGGTTGCTGAGGTGAAGACAGGGATAACACTCTTGCTACTGCCAACATGAAGGAAACAGAGAAATACAGAAAAATTACAGCAATATCGCCAGTCATAGAGGATGTAAGAAAGCCGGTCTAGTTAACGTAATTCCCATAATCATCTGCTTATTTCATTTAGCTTGTGAAAAAAAAAAAAAAAGATTGGTTGGCCAAGATAGTTATGTTGTACTTCAAAATGCCATGCAAAGCATATTAAATGTTAATCTTTGCAAATATGCGAGAAACACGAGGAGGGAAAAAAAGAAGAAAATAAAGAGAAAAAAAGACAGTGCGTGTGTGGTCCAGCTCTGGCCTGCAGGGACTTTACATAGCCTGAAGCTTGCAGTAGTAGAACATAGTGAAACCACCACACGCATCAGTTGAAGTGGTGATACCAGTAGCACAGGCCCACTAGTCATGTCATGCTACACACAGACACTCACTTTTTGCTACGCCCGCATGAATGGAGGAGAAAAAAAGATTCCAGTTGCCTAGGAAACACTTCACTCTGATAATTATTACTGTAACTATCTCTGCACACCCCACCTATAATAGAAATGGATCATAAATTATAATCAGACTGGCAGACCTCTGTGGCGAGGGCTACTCACTGCTGCCACCCTCTGGCTAAAGCCTCTCTGCCGTTCCCTGTCCCTGCTGTCTGTGTGTGTGTCTGAGAGAACCGAGGATACCCTGAGAGCGCCTTCTAATTTATGCTCTCCGCTGAACAGAAATTCAAATATTTATGTATTTGATGTTTTTAGACTGTTTTCAGAGAATAATTATTGAGCGCGGAAAAAATGCAGTTAACCGCCAATTGAAATATGGCTTCATGCAGGATTGCATGTCTTTAAATATTTAAAACTAGGAATTCCCATGGCCATATCCTAAGTAATCAAAAAACAATTAAATATTCTTCCAGTTGAGAAATGCTTTTTTGTTTGTTTATTTTTAAAATAATTTGTGCCTTTAAGAAAAAAAAAATAACAAACAAGAAAGTGGGGTTGTGCAATACTTGCAAAGTGAGCGTCCTACTTTTCTCTCTTCCCAAGAACTGGGAGGCAATAAGTAAATAAATACATAAATAATTGTAAACTAAAAACTAAAAAGTCTAAAATAGCAGCATCATTAAGTTTAAGCAACCCGCCAAAAAGGAAAATAAGATAATTAACAGCATGGATCATCTTCATTTCATAGAGAACTTCAATAAATTGTGCACACTGTCCAATCCTGATAGACAATGAGACAGCTCTTCCATTGTTGAGGGGACATTTAAACATTTCGGTCTCTTAAAATGATTTAGTGAATGGGACTTGGACAGCGTGGAGATGCCTGGCAAGCAGACACACGATGGTGAGGCTACAGCTGCCTTAAATGCAGTTCCATGAAATAGAAACTGTCTTAAATCAACCAAATACAGCTGATTTTAATTCAGCTCCCCTTTTGTGGTGTGGAAAAGTGGTTTTGATTCAAGACGAATGTGCAACAAAAGGTCTTCACTGCTGTGCCAGCTTACCCAATTACTGGCAAACTGCTGGGTCTTAAACCAGCTATCACATGTAAACATTTCCTGCAGCCACCGCCCCCTCAGTTTATACCAGGGCACTGCAAGTTCAGGGGTGGGGGGACGTCTACTCTGCCATGCCTTCTTCAATCAAACACATGATGCTGAGGTTTGGCACCCACAGAGGCAGAATAATAATAAAAAAAGTTAATTCTTGTTTAATTTCTGGAGTACCAAGCTGACAAACACCAGTTATTTTGTTCAAGGAAAGAGAGGGAGAGAGAGAGAGAACAAGTGGCTCTGTGCATCACAAAAACATCTGACTGTATTTAATCAGCTAGGAGTCTTGAGTCATTTTCACTCATTAACTTCATGTGAATCATGGACAAGTTTCCTCCACTTGTCTCAAAAAGTGCACGCTGCTCTTTAATGCCAAATGTGGCTCTGCTATGAAGGCACATCGGTTTCAAATGGCACAATCGCAAGGTCATCAGGCTGTGTGAGCATTTGATCTTTAGAGTCGACTCTTGTGCATAAAAATGCACGGAAAGTTATGCTGCAACAAAACTTTCAGATCTTAAAACAATGAAACTGCTGCTCCTACATAACAAGAGTAAGTTGGAAAAATTATAACAGCTTTGACAACTTTCTGAAAACGTAACTGAGACTTTCAAGAGCCCCCCGCTCACAGAGGTTTACGGCATGTTAGCAATATGTTAGATTCAGACTGTACAATGCAAATCATGGTGGAGATTCTCATTAGTAGGTATTGACAAGCCACATAAAACAGCCTTCTTATGTGCGCCCGCTCTCCATGCCAGCTTTTTCGGCTCACCTCACCTCTCCTCTCCTTTTGTCTCATCTTTCCGCCCGAGCTGTAGCCGTGCATATTTCAGATCGGCATGACAGACAGTGGAAATTATTTATCCTGGGTTCTGAGCTCGTGGCGAGCTGTTTAAGCATTCATACTAACAAAGGGCAGCGGAGTCACAACGAGGCTGACAAGGCCTCTCTCTCTTTCTCTCTCTCTCACACACACACACACTGCAGCACTTTTCAGAAAGACTGTTTTTTTTTTTCATTCTCTGACCTTTGAAGCAGCTTAGGTTCACAAAACACTTCCAAACAGTTCCCTCTAATGGCCCCCTACTCAAACAATCGGCAGAACGCTCTGACCAAGATGATTGATCTCCGACAAGCAGCTCGATGTAGCTCCATGAATCATTAGATCAGCTCGGAGGTAAAGAGAGAGAGGGAGAGAGAAAGAGGGGAGAAATATACCAAACTGGTCTGCAAAGGTAAGGAAAGATGAAAAAAAAAAAGAAGGCAGACAATTCTTAGCATGCAAATAAGCTTCCACGCAGCTGAGCATTTCAAAACTACCAAGAAAAGAAAATCAAAAGATTGGTGCATATTTGACACATGAGGGAATCGAGCTTGGGTCTCATTTTATTATAACTCAACACAAATGGAGATTACTAGGATGCTACATATGTAACTGTTTTCATAGCATTTAAGCAGACATCGCTATACCATCCTGAGCGCTGGCTATGCTGGTAGGGGTGAGAATAAAACAGGGCACTAACAAGTTTTTGAACATGTTGTAATGCCAGGACAGCAATCCCAGTCCATGCTGAGCAGAGACAGAGAGCAGAGGGGTGTGAAAGAAGAGTTGTGTATTTAAGAGAGAGATAGAGGGCAAAATTTAAGGAGAGAACAAAAGAATGAAAAAAAGAAGTAAAGAAAGGAAGGAAGGAAGGAAGGAAGGAAGGAAGGAAGGAAGGAAGGAAGGAAGGAAGGAAGGAAGGAAGGAAGGAAGGAAGGAAGGAAGGAAGGAAGGAAGGAAGGAAGGAAGGAAGGAAGGAAGGAAGGAAAGAAAGAAAGAAAGAAAGAAAGAAAGAAAGAAAGAAAGAAAGAAAGAAAGAAAGAAAGAAAGAAAGGAAGGAAGGAAGGAATTGAGCAGGGAAAGAAAGAAAGAAAGAAAGAAAGAAAGAAAGAAAGAAAGAAAGAAAGAAAGAAAGAAAGAAAGAAAGAAAGAAAGAAAGAAAGAAAGAAAGAAAGAAAGAAAGAAAGAAAGAAAGAAAGAAAGAAAGAAAGAAAGAGAAAGAAAGAAAGAAAAAAAGAAAGAAAGAAAGAAAGAAAGAAAGAAAGAAAGAAAGAAAGAAAGAAAGAAAGAAAGAAAGAAAGAGAAAGAAAGAAAGAAAAAAAGAAAGGAATTGAGCAGGGAAGGAAGGAGAAAAGAAAGGAAGAAAAGTGACAAAGGAAGTAAAAATGTAAGTAAACATGAGGTAAATGAAAGAGGAGATAAGAGGACAAGATGAGCACGCAGCAGTGGAGCATTGAGACAGTGTGTCAGACTGATAAACACTCGTGTCTTTTCCTGCTCTTCATTGAACTATCACACAGTGTTTCCGAGGCAGCAGTGTTCTTTAATGTAGCGCTGTGTCGAGCTGCTACAAGTAGCTGAAAGGAGACCTGTCAAAGGTCAACGTGTGCAAGACACTGCTCACTGCAGGGAGGACTAGAAGAGATGAGAACAGAACATATCAGTACCCAGATACTTGAAGCACGAAGGAACCATTATTACACATGTAAAGCATACAGTACATGTAGGAAACTGCTTTGCTTTTTTGCCACTTTATAGAAGGAGACCGTTAAAGAGGTAATGATAGAAAAGATCCCTGGGATCGGGAAATTACAATTCAATCATTTAGTAACTACTTTTTAACACATGAAAAAAATATATATATTTGAGAAACACAAAACCCAAGTACCATGTATGTAGCATCTTTCTTTTAAGAGAGGAAAACTCTCATTTAAACCATCGCATTAAGAGACATGTGGCCTGCGTGACCCTTGACTTAAATGAATCTGAACGTCATATCAAAGCCAGCAGATGCCGGAACACAGAAGTGGTCTTGTCTATTGCAGGCAGATGCGGGCAAGCAGAAAATGAACAAAAGCTGCCCTTGTCCCCTCCAGTGTTACTGTAAGAGAAAGATTCAAAGCCTGTCAGACTGGCAGTCAGGCAGCACCACTGGAACCAGTAGAACATGACTGTGTGGACAGACAGACAGGTTCTCAGGGCCTTCCATACCTGTTCATGATTGCAACGGTCAGCAACTTCTAGCCCTCATTAGGTGTGTGAGACTGCAAATTTCGCTTGTCTCTTTTTAGAACACACAAAAAACACGGATAGACAAAGAATGGAAGGGAGGAAGTGGACGCCAAAAGGATAAATGTAAAAATGTGTAGTGATTAGAGCTGTCAAACGTACATGATAATTTATTGTGATTAATTATAAACAAAATAACTTAAAAATTAACACAATTTGATGAATTTTGTATCCCTTAACAGACAATCTACCGAATACAAGTAATTTTGCAACTACATATCAACGTATTCTACTAACCCAAACCTTAACCTAACAGTCTAACAATCTACTATGGTCTACAAATACTGTAATGAGAGTTAGTTGGCATGTAGTTGCAAAATTACTGTTAGTTGGTAGAACGGCTAATGTGGACTGTCGGAATAAAGTGCAATCTGTTTTTATTTTTACGTCTACCTCAGACAGATATTATATATTAGATATAGGCAGATAATTACGGCAATTAATTTACTGAATTAATCACATCATGCAATACATATGAATAAAGGTGAAACGATTGACAGACGATTATTATTATTATTAATAATAAATAATTGGTATATTATTAATAATAATGCAAACTACAATAACAACTGACATGATAATGTCAAGTAATTGCATGAATGTTTAAAAAAAATATTTTTCATTGCCATAACTAAATATCTTCCGAATATTAAAAGCAGTAGAGCAAATGAATTGTGCATGGACGAACAAGGTGCAAATACATGATAATTAGATCAGTGACCTTTGCACAAGCTCAACAACTCTTCCCCATTGAGAGGTCAGAGGTCACTTGTTTCAACAACTCATGTTTACACAAGCCTTACACAAACGCACAACACACTCCAAGAGGGCACAGGTCAACAGGTCAACTCTCTAAACACCTGTAGATCGACTGCTGTTTCTAGATGTACTGAAAGATGTTCAGCAAAATACAGAAACTTTTAAACTTTGTATGCAGGCCAAATTCTGCAAGTCACACAAGGCGGCGAAGGGAGGATATGCTTAAATCCCTCTAAATAGGAAGCATATGCACCAAGGCATTACTGTATATTGAGGACAAATTAAATAAAGCCAGTTAAGAGAAAGAATTTGTGGGACACAAACTCCATCTGCTGATGAAAACAGAATAGAGTAAGAAAGGTTTAAGAAATGAGGACACAAGAAGTACGGGTGAGGAAGGGAAAGAATGAGAGAAAAAGAGTGCTGATGGTACATCCTAAAGAAGGCAAGGGAAGACAAAAGAGGCACACTGACACCACTGAGAGGAAGTGGACAACTCTATAGATTTTTGCTCCAAGTGTAAAGACCATTGGGATTGTGTGGTGGCAGTGGGTGGGTCCCCTTTAAAACCTGACGTGGGGGGGGAAGAAGCCCCAAACCTCCCCAACCCCCTCCAGCTGAGCGCCAAGGCTGCACAGATGCAAACTCCCCCCTGACCGTGCGCTTGCCAAGACGAGCTTCCGAACCCACACCAGCTGGGAGCCCTCTGATGAGGCCAACACATCCATTTCCGTGGTAACCGTGCCCCTCTCCCCTGTCCTCGCCAACGTACACACACACACAAATACAAACACGCACAAAATCTAACTCCCACCCCCCACATCACATATTTGCCAGCAACAATATCACAGCACAGGGGCAGAACACAGCTAAATACAGCCATTCATACACACAGGTGACTTGAACACAGAGTTGAGGACAAACCACCACAATGATGAAGTTAAAACACAACATCATGTTTGTCTAATATCTCCAGTTGATTTATTAGAGTGTCAGGAACAAACAGGCAAAAACATTACATTCAAATTTGGTTCAGAGCAGAAAAGCTTAAGACAGGAAGCCAAACCCAAATATCAATTCTAAAGCATTTAGGTGTCAGCTCAGCTTTTTTAACCGTATTGACCGATCTACACTTAACAGGAAGAAAAGACATGATGTAATGTTAGAACCAACAGCACCTCACAAAACACAGACACTGCTAAACTTACAACCACAGACTGACAAAAATCTAACAGCTTGCTGAACATGTTCACCGTTTAGCTTCACCATTTAATAAACAATTAATGCAGAAACTAAAACATCCCGCACATCGCACTCCTGATCAATAAAAAAAAAAAAATGCAATTCAATAGCACTTTGGCTATGAATATGCCAAAACCTTTTCCAAACTGAAAACTTCTGCAGCAGAAAATTAATCAACAATCTTGCCATAGTGTGTGAACTCTCACTGAGATCCCATCAAAAACACATGACTGACATCTGTTGGACCGAGCACAAACATGTTCTCTCACTCCCTCATGCACTACACAAACACACACACATCCATTGGCTGCGTGTTACTCAAAGCTATTAGCTTACTCCTCTTCTGGCGTATCCATCCTCAGGGTAATCCAGTGAAGGAGAGACGCACGGCTGGGGAATAATGCAGCATTGTTGTGGGAATGTGAGAGATAGGGAAGAGGAGACAAGACAGCATTTATCAAGAGGAGCTGGTAAACATATAATCTCAATAAACTGCCAAGGTCAGGCAAACCGCACCTGGCAGACATGAAGTGTTGAGGAATGGAATGGCATGAAACAGGAATTCAGATCCTGGAACAGGATCAGTGGCTCCTCCAGGTAACCTTGGGGTCTTTGTGCTCTTAGAAAGAGGACACCCAGTTCTGCACAACACCCAGATACATTTATCCAGCTCTTGCTTGCTCCAGTCAAGTGTCCTGGTTTTAAAATGGTGGTTCGGCGGCTGCTTGTTGAGTTTTTTTGAAGTGCCAGGGCCTCAGAGTGTGCTACACAAAGCCGGTAGCGGGCGTGCTAACACCAGAGCTGTGCCAAGAACAACAAGCCAAGCAAGCAGCTGTGCACTAGTGGGATGGCTTGCCCGAGGAATCAAAGATTGCCGCCGAAGAAAGAAAAACAACATTTCAAAGAAGTGGCCCTCTTTACTGTCATTAGTCAAAGTCTGGAAACAAAGAGACAGAATCACAGGTCATAAGAGAACCCAGTGTCCACATGATCTTGAGAGACCGCTCAGGGTTAGCTTTAGCAGAAGTGTTAATGAGCTTTGATCAGGACATGCAGATGAAAGTTAGGATGAGTTAGCAGGCTAGCAGATGGGCACAAACCCACTGAGATCTGAAAGAAACAGTGCAGCAAAAACTAAAGAAGTAAAAGAGACAATATGAGGGATAGTTATCTCTGCATCCAGACAAGCACAATGGCGCCTGGGCTACAAAACCTGTTTTCCCAACTGAAAATGCCTTTACCAGTCAAGCCTTCTTGAGTGCAAGCTAGGAGTTAATGTTACATTCCAGTTAGTCTGTGCTCCTGGAGGAATTTTAGATTTGAGATGCACATACGATATCCAGTCTTTTCACTCCATTACAGTAAAGAGAGTGCTCTTAACCATTTCAGATGTTTCCTAAGGCGTAGCACCTGGGGCTCCCCTATCGAAGAATCACTCAAAGATCAAACGGCTAATATTCTTTTCTGTAGCTAAACCACTGCATTAATACCTAATGTCTCCGAATCACATTTCCGCTCTCACTTTACGCCATCATCACTAAAAAGCTGCATTATCTTTAAAGCTCCAACCTTAAGAGAAATAAAAAGGTGGGAAAAGAAGGGAGAAACATCATCTTTTAAGTGGCGAATTTGGTCATTACCCAGGGAAAGAGTAAGAGATCTTTAACAGCACACTGTTTGCCCATGTAAAGATGAGGAAAGTGATAGAAAGGCACGAGAGACACAGTGTGACGGAGATGAACGGAGAAAGGATTTCTTCCGTTCTCGTGCCTTTGGCGAAAAACACTCGAGCCAGCGGTTAACCTCCATCCCCTCAGGACAGATACCGGAGCATCTGGCTGCTTCTAATACCCTCAGAGAGAACAGAGATGGAAAAAGGGAGGAAGATCCTGTGAAAGCAAGAGGGCGCCCACGTGCTTACAACCTTCCGACTGATCGGTGGCAATAGGCCACTGCCAAAGGCCTGACTCCTAAGCTCTCATCTCCCATTACCGTTGAGACAAAAGCAGGCCCTGAACTCCCTTTCACCCTAACCAATTACAAGCCCCCAGAGACAAGTCCCTGACCGCTCCAAGCCAACTCTACTTTTTTTTTATCTCTGCCCTGTAATGTTGCAATGGATCTGAACCTGCTGCTGCTGCAACTATTGCAACTGTGGAAACTGTGACGTGCTGTCAGTTTCCTAGCATTCCTAAATAAAAAGACAACGGATATGGTGTGATATCCCACACAAAAGGTGTGATCCAGTGACCATCTGATGTTTTAAACTGTTGTATATTAAGACATGTCATTTAGGAAACTACGTTCTACTTCTAAAGACTGCTGAACAGAGAGCAGCAGCAACAGTTATTTTGACTGATGAAACACCAGTTAATTCCAGCCAGATATTCTGTATGAAGCCACCAGTGAACTGTGTTTCACAAAGCCAGTACACAGTAAGTCTTCAGAGAGGACGTCTTATCTAAAATCAGTTTTAAGTCCCCGCTACTGTTGTCTCCATCAGTCCATCTTCGGTTGAAACTTCTTCAATCGTCGCTGCCTCCCTTTTGAAAAGATCATCTGGTCAGATGCCTGAAATGAGAGTGAATAGGTTGGGGTGCTTACATCAAGCATTGAAACGAAATCTGTGCATGGCACGTCAATAATTCCATCTTGAAAAGGACCAAATTTTGTCGAAAAAGGAAAAAGTACTATGCGGCTTTTCCGCCTAAAGGCTCCACTTAAGGCAAATTATCATTTACCTTTCGAGGGCTGCCAAATCATTAGGCAGGGACATTAAAATCAGCCACCGCAGCACCAGAGGGGGCCAAAGTGAACCAGTGCCCGGTACACAGCTGAGCATGCGTGAGCGAGTGCGTGTGTGTGTGTGTGTGCGTGTGTATGTGAAAAAAAGAGTGTGCCAGCATGCATTTGTGTATATGTGTGTGATGACATCAAAGCTTCCAGCAGTCAAGGGTTTGCCATGTGTCCAGAATCATTTGACATGAGCAGATGCATCATTAAAACCTTGCCACACGCGCAGTTTCCTGTGCCAGACACCACAGCCATTCTCACTCTCGTCATCATTAGCAATCTTCTTTATTCCGTCTCTCCTCTGTATCTCAAATACGTTCTACAATAATATGCAGATCCAACGAGGTGAGAAATATATTCCTCTTTCTCTACTCTGGCCTTTTCTGGGGTCATGGGACATTCTGTGTATATCTGTCATCAACCGGGCAGCTGGATCAATTGGGCATGTGGACTCTTTTCCACAATTTTTTTCTTGTTTTTTCTTCCCTTTTTTTCTTCTCTGGCCAGACGGTGGCATCCCAAGCACCTCTCATTAAATCAAACTGACTGGTCGGGTGTGTGGCGTGGCCAGTGACCACCTTCTGATGTTCAGCCAGGGATATGTGAAGGGACAGACCTTACCTTCTTCTGAGGGGCTGGCATATGGCCCCAGCACAGCTGCTTTACTCCTTCCCCTTCTCATCTTCTTCCCTCCCTTAAATCATTCTGTGTTTGGACCTTCTCCTCCTCCTGGTCAATGCTACTGTCCAGCCTGGACTCCAGACTGGAGCACACACACGCACTCAAACACCTGAAACAAACCCAGCTGTTTGAGGAGCTACTACCAGACATTGGCGGTCACAACCTTTTTCTCCTAAGGAAGAGGATGTTGTGTCTTTGCAAGTCATGTCTCACTATAAAGCAAGACTTCCAGGTTTAAAATAACAACTCCAACATTTCCGGGTGAAAGGACAAAGCAAACTGTCCATTGTGGAAAGGGGGAAAAATGTCCATTGAAGGGTTATTTTTTAACAAAGAAGTAAAAAAAAATCTCTTTGGAGGTACACCTGAACAATACAGCAGGAAGGGCTGGGGTGAATACCGCTGGGAAAAGAAGAGCTGGCGCAGGGATCAAAGCTTGCCTTTAAGTGATCCAGACTGTAAACACAACACATGGATAACTCATTGCATAATCTATCTATCTATCTATCTATCTATCTATCTATCTATCTATCTACACATTAAAAATGTATTTTTGTTCTAAACCTTTAACGTGGCTACAATATTCAAAGTTTGTGTTGAATATTACAGTTTCTTTGAACCCATTTATTTATGCATGCTTACATTGAAATTCAAATTGTAATTCTGCATCATTTTTGCTACCCTAATTCAAAATTAGAAATTTAATTGGAATTTAAAAGGCATAAAAAATTCTGGCACACAACCCTGCTTTCCTGTTGTTTCTCCACTCTTTTATCTCTTCAAAGCTAAAAGTCACCAAACAAGATTTGTTTTAAAAGGTACATTTAGATGATAATTTAGCATCCAAACCACCACAAACCCACAGATAATATAGACCAACATCCATCAATGACATATGTTTGTGTGTCATTAAGGTCAGGAACAGAGGCAGTGAGGAGAGCTGCTTTATCAGAGCACTAGATAGACAACACGGACCGAGATACCTCTAACAGCCCTATCCAGCCGTTGTGAGCACGCCACATACTCTCTCCTGTTTCCTTTACAAGGAGATTAACTCCTGGGCACAATTAAGAAGTGCACTCTGAGGACTTTCCTGACGTTCGGTTATAAACTCCAATGTGTCTCACATTTCAAAGACAGCAGTATTTTGCTATGCATGGAAAGCGTTGCACACCATACTTTACATGAGTGTCGAGGTTCAGCCAAGCGTTGCTCAATTGCACCTGCAATAAACAGCAGATTTATGGAAAATATTTTCATCGTTTTGCCTCTGTCAATGCCAAAGTTTCAAATTAATTATTGATTAATCACTTTCTTTTTTAACAAAAATGCAGAATAGCAATATCAAAGCACAGCGGAAAAAAAGATTATAGCCCCAATTCAGGTTCCTTCCAATCATTCGTAACCATTGTATTGACAAATACCAACTTGCTAATCACTGAGCTTGAGAAATAAAAATGGTCAGCATTTCCCCCTGGACACACTAAAGCTGAAATACATCAGTTGTCTTTAACAAGCAAATCTCAGAGAACTAGAGTGAGGAGAAAATAAATCCTGTGTGTGTGTGTGTGTGTGTGTGTGTGTGTGTGTGTGTGTGTGTGTGTGTGTGTGTGTGTGTGTGTGTGTGTGTGTGTGTGTGTGTGTGTGTGTGTGTCCGTCCGTCCGTCCGTCCGTCCGTCCGTCCGTCCGTCCGTCCGTCTGTCTGTTTGAATGAATGCAGCCGAACAAAATCCCAAAGCACAGCATCAGGACTCATGAAGGCACATGCTTGGATGCAGTGGACAGTGCAGACCCCCAGTGTTGCTCTGGTGTGGTCAAACCAAGAAGAGAAAAGGTCAAGGTAAATTTTAGAGCATGCAATGAGCTTTAAAATATTCATGGTCAGCTTTTTAGCACATGTGGCCACTCCAGAAGTAATGAGATGGGAATAGTAAATATTTGCCGATGGTCTGTACCATTCCCATGTGCTGAATCTTATTTTGAATACAGAGGATGCTGGGGAGGCAAGTGGAGGGGGCACCTGATAACTAATTAGTACATTTGCACAAATAATTAGAATGATTGATTGATTTTTCACAGGGAGGCGTGGGAGACATGTCAAATGAAGATGGTCTGCCATTAAGGGCAGACTACTGGTGGTCCGTCTGAAATCATCATTCTGAGCATATGCTGATAATAGGAAATGAGACAGACAGATGACATTAAAGACAGTAGAAAGACAACTTCTCCCTTGAGGTACACTTTGTGAATTGTTCATCAAGTAACTCTGTAAACCTATAACTACTTCAAAAAATATCTAGGGTAATTGTAAGGGTTTAAAGAGAAGATGTATTTTTAGCACTGTACATCCAAAATCAGAGTATTTTAGGCAATTCAGAATTTGAGACCAATGAGACCATTTGAGACTCTTCACTTAAGTAGGCCCACACAGAATCTGCACACGTCCATGTCTTTCGGAACCAATTGTGGGTGAAAACGTGGAATTCTGAAAAATCCAGTTTATTAAATATAAAACTTAACAATGATTAATTTTTTTTACTCAAAAAGCCAGCATAAAATCTGAACACTTAAATTTTTCAGCATCAATTGCAGGGGAAAATGCATGGAATTTAGTTGCTTTTAATAAATATATAAAATTCAATTCAATTTAAAAAAAGTGTTAAACAGAGCTGGTAGTACTGTAATCTGATTGGTAGATAATACTGAACACATGAATGCATTATCAAATTAGACCACATATTTTAAATTACAAGTGTTAGACTTCTAAGGAAAACTGCAGAATTTTTGTGATTTAGTGCAAGCCTTCTCATGAGCCAGGGTGCACTGAGTCAATAGGTAACAGCTCCACATCCAGAATAAGAGCAAGGTTACTTTAAATTCCGATTATGTATTTTGATTTAAAATCGAAGGGCTCCAGGCTCTAATGTCCCGCTATTCATCTGAGTGATGTTTGTTGCGCCTTGAGCAAAGCACTTAAAACTCAACTTGCTCCACGGGCACAACAATATGACACAGTTTTCAGTGTTCTTGTGCTAAATGACAATCGCTTTTTTAAATAAATAAATAAAGTAAATATTCCACCCAGCCCATTACAAACAGCCGAGTCTTGCGGAATGCATATAAGACCACGTCCTATTCCTCTCTCCCGCTGCACAAACGTGCACGCAGGCTGACGCGCCGGTCTCTTAACATCAGTGTGAACACACACATTACGCTGAGCAAATAGATATTCTCTCTCATTATCCTGTCTTTTAAAGTAAAGGAGAGGCAGGCTGTTTGTGGTGGCCGAACGCAATTTCCCCCTCATACAGAATTCAAATATAGACAGTTAGGAAATAGGAAAGAGGTACCGAAAGGAAGAGAAAATGAGAATGAGAGTGAGAGCTCGGGGTTGATTTCTCCATCAGGCCCTTTTGTTGGTTGTGAGCAGTCACGGGAAAGATTCGTCTTCATCTTCCTGGCTGGCTCTATAACCAAGCTACTGTAACTGACACCTCGCTAGTTTTTTTCGAGGGCCTCAGCGTATCTAACGCATGCATCGAAATTCTTCAGCACTTTGTATAAGTCAGTGACTGTGAGGAAAGGTGGCGCAAAGGAGAGGAGGGCAGGACGGGTAAGGAGAGGTGAAAAGGACGTAACTGAAATAGAAATGTGAATTGGAGAGTAGGGGAACACAAGGAGGAGGGGTAGATAAGAGTATAATCCCTCTTATGTCAGGGACAGACTGGAGAGAGACAAGATTAGGCGATACCTACCATACCGTTACAATTAGTCTCAGCCTTGACTTAGTGCTCACATTGAATGCCTCTCTAACAGGGTCAAGGAAAAAATGATTTAAACGTCTATATTTGTGCACTGACTGAAAGAGTGGCGCACAATTTGTCTCTGTCTCTCTGTATTTTAGCAACATCTGGCAGTAGGAGATTTAGGTTAGATAAGTAATTAGTGCCACGTATTTGTCCTAAAGACAGGTGTATTTTCATTTAAAAATCACTTCATCACTGTGCTGGAGAGCAGCCGGCGCACACACACAAACACACACACACCTCCTCACCTTGCATGCTTCACAATGACAAGTTTGTGTGGGCTGATGTAAACTTGAAAGGTAAACTGCAAAAGACCCCTTTAAGCAAAGCATGAGGATTTTACAAGTCTTTTTAACCACCATCAGATGGTCATTCGATACACTCGTCGAACTTTACAGCTTGTTTTCAACATATGCATCTATTCAGACACATCTAAATATAATATGGTATACACTACCATTAAAAAGTTTGAATGTTATTTTTTATCAAACAAAATCAAATTCAAAGTATTATTACAAAATATAATAGTATCTCAATTATACTAAAATATCGATGTAACACAATAAAAATGTGTGAAATATTATTTTTTTTTAAAGTGAAATTGTATGACAATTGCGTGACAATTTTAAAATGCTATTTATTCCTATGATGCCAAAAGCTGATTTTTTTGTCAGTCTTCAGTATCACAAATCATTAAAATTGCTGATTTGGAGCACAAGAAACTTATTATTATCTGTATCTATATCTATTATGCTGAAAACAGTTGTGCTGCTTAATATTATAGATGTTTTTTTTCAGGATTCTTCGATGAATAGAAATTTCAAAATATAGCATTTATTTGACAATGTAAAAAAAAAAACTTTGATCAAAAACTTTAACCTTTGATTACTTT